>NC_073386.1:50213204-50509064 GCF_028641065.1 Leucoraja erinaceus
GCTTAACAGTTTGAAAGCCAATGCACTTCTACACTACACTACTCTAATCTATCTTCAGTTATTTTATCAAGGACCTCGATCAAATTAAGTAAACACAATACGCTTATAACAGCTACACCTGTCTTTCATATTCAAAAGTGGATATTTTTAGGGTCTATTTAATTTTGTATCACATTAATGGTTTCCCCGACATACATATTAGGCTCAAAGTGCAGGAGTAACTCTGTCGGTCAAGCAGCATCTCTGGAGAACATCCATGTTCACCAGACATCTTGCTTGACCCATTGAGTTAATCCAGCACTTTGTCTTTTTTTATTGCAGCCTCAGTAGTTCATCGTGTCCGTATATTTGTTGGGCTGTTGGGTCTCCAGTTGGCATAGCCCTTTCCCATGTATGTGAGCATAGATATGATATTGTAATTCTTTAAACTCGTGATTAAAAAGCTTTGAGGGTTAGAAAACCTCTTAATATCCACCACCCAGAAGCCAAGGATGTTTCCCAACCAATTATTTCTACTTAAGAGTGTTACCAACGTTACCAACTAGTTAATAGACACAAAATGCTGGAATAATTTAGCGGGACGGGCAGCATGTCTAGAAAGAAGGAATGGGTGATGTTTTGGGTTGAGACCCTTCTTCAGACCAACTAGTTACTCTGACGAATGTCTCTTCTACTCCCTTTTTATCTGTGATATTCCAGAATACCTTCCTTTAGTGAAGGCCGATTTAAATAAATTATTTATTTCAATTATGTCACTGCAAGATAATATTTTTCCTTCCTAAATATCCCAATTTTCCTTCTTCCATTATTAGGAGGTGGGTCTTGTTGGGAAGGTTAGAATTTATTGTCCATCCTTAACAGCTTTTGAGGGAGTGGCAGTGAGCAACCTTCTTGATCTAGTGATGATAGCGCAAACAAGGTATTTTGAAAATAAAGGACCAATCGTGCTCGACTTGCAGAGACTCTTACAGCTTGGGAAGGTGTTGTCAGGGAAGACTTGGCAAATGGCTCCAATAACATTAGTGGATGTTGCACACTAGGACTCATGTTTAGGGTGTTGAATGTTGAATAGATACTAATCAAATTGGTTGTTTTGCCCTGGATGACATTGTGTTTCTTTGGTGTTTGTGGCACCATCTCATCCAGCATGTAGGGTATCATCCATCATCCCTTGACCTGTGCATGTATGTGCTGAGATGATTTTGGATAACATGAAATAATTACCTCCGAGCTACTGTCAAAGCTACAGAATTCACGTGACTGGTCCAGTTACGCTTCTGGTCAATGATGAGCCCCAACCATAAAATGTTCATGGGGAAGACCTGGCAATGACAATGCCGTTGAATATCAAAGGTAGATAGAAAAGAACATTGTTGGTCACTGGTATGGTACAGGTGGTCATTGACCATCCTTTAATTGTGCAACTGCCTGGAAAAAAGCGTGTGTGTTTCCTTAACATTTTCACCAATCAATGATCAAAGAACTGGCTTCATAAACCAGAACACTCTGGTTTTGATACTTTCCAGCATTCAAATCCAGTTGGATTTTAAATCCAGCTAATTAAATAATAGGACATCAAATAAAAATAATTTGTCCCATTAAATGATAATGAACAAACTGTCATAAAATAATGATTTGGTTCAGCAACGTCCTTCATGAGAATGTATCTGCAGTCAAGTCCATGTGTGTTTCCAGACCATGGTACTGTGGCTGATTCTGAAATGGCAAACAAGTCACTCAGTTGAATCAAAAACTGCTGCGTTGAAACAGATTATAGCAATAAACCAGATGGACCATCTGCTGTTCTTCTCGGCCTCGTATGTGGACACAACAAAGTCATTTGCAGCTCAATTGACCACACAAAGTTCTCCTCGTGAGCATCTGGGGTCTGGTGTTTCAATTTAGACCGCTGTTAACCATTTTACATTGTTATACTCATGTACCAGTCACATCATTCACAAATGCCAGTCTCTGTCAAGTCTCATGCCATCATGTCAAACAACCACAGACATCACCTCCAGATAACTACCTACGGTCCTCCTTCAGCAGATGAATAGATATATGGGCAGATTGAACAAACTGAGAAGAAACACCAAGCGTAGCCAGGTACAGAGTGCAGGTTGAACACCGATTTTCCGGCAACTGATGGTCCACCCACCCCTATAACTCGGACAAAATGATGACTCAGTTGAAATTCCCTGATCAGCCACAGGTGGCAATGCGAGTGGCGAGCGCTCTTTCCCGTCGTATCCCTCCATCGTGCAAGAGTTATTTGTTTACATCTAAATATTGAAATCCCTCCGTGGCCTTGTCTAATTCTATCTCCGCAGACTCAACGGTTAAGTTTTTTGTGTTTCAACTATGCCTGGCCCCCACGCATCACCCCAGAACCCTCACCCCTCCCACCATTCTGGTCAATTTTCCTCTTACTCCCTAGACTCTGAACGTCCTGTCCCACCTTCCCTAATTTACTGGGCACATTTAAAAGGCTGCTTCCAAAAATCCTTTTCATCTACGCTCTCAATCATCTCTCTCGACTGTTTTGCAAAGACCCCCTTATAACAGATATCAGATACAGAGGATGGACCTGCCAACACATCACTGGCTCCCACCATCTCCCTGGCCGTTTGGAGCCCGTCTTCCAAACCCACTCCCGACTCAAAGGTGCACCAGCAAGACATCCAGTGACAGAGCTATTTTTGCATCTCACGTTGTAGCCCATGGGGACAGCGCTTGTATCGAGCCACTGCCACCAACAGATTGTGCTCGTTCACCATGCAGCTCCATTCCCCCCCCACCTCCCCAATGTAAATTCAAAGGAAACACCACAAGCACTCCCACAAAATGAGGTGCCAACCTCACAAAACTGTAACATTGGCCTAGATGCGTGCTAAACAGCATGCAATAGACAAAACTAATCTCATCTACACACAATGGGCAATTTACAATAGGCAAGTAACCTACCAACCATTGAGGCATGGGAGGAAACCACAGGAGAACCACTATAACAGCAGAATTCTACAAAGAAAATCACAGATTTCACTGACCAAACTTACATCTAAAGCATTATTTCCTTCTTTTTCATTAAATCTTGACTGGACAACATTGATCCTATATGTACTCCAGATTCCAGGCACATCATGTTATACACATACCCAATCACATGTCCAACTCTTCTCCTCAGTCAGTTCGTCAAGATTGACGATAACTTGTATCCAGTCCACTTTTTCTGGATTCTGAGGCAGTTGATGTGGCCACTGTGGGAACTGCCGATTGTTCCACAGATGAGGTGGCTTGGGGTGGGCTTTGCATGATAATGCACGCCTTCTACCAATTAGGCATGGGTTCCGTATGCACCTGATGAATGGTTATTTGAAGCGTAATTACATTGAAATTATTCTCTCCTGATAGGCACATTCCACTTTCCTAAGGATGCTTTGATGAACCAGCCTGCTTATATTGTCCTTCCAACACAACCCTCCGTCTTCTATCAGTTTCAGGGAGCGGCCGCCGTATCGGTCTCTGAAGCCAAACTGAAGGCCCAGCAGGTCAGAGGGAGCTGATCCCCCACAACCGAACGGAAGACATGGCGCCTTGCGGCCTGCGGAAGGAAGTCGCAGCACCGGTCACCTGTGCAATGGACTCAGTGGACCGCCGGCCTGGAAGGGGGAGGCCACCGTGCCGGCCCCTGCCCGTCCCCTGAAATCCAGAGACCGGGAGAATGGAGCTGGCGACGTCCGAACGAGGAGCAAGGCTGGTCGGAGAGGAGAGAGCAGAACCTGGCCTACCCACGTCCTTGAGGTCGGCTGAGGGAGGATCCACTGGGGAACCAAGGAGGATGGGCGTGGATTGGGAAATGGCGGCCAAGGAAGGAGATTGCTGGAGGCCCGCTACTGCCTGGGACTTGCCTTGCATCGGCACCGCTCATAACAACTGGAGCGTGGACTTTGGAAATTGGCACCAAAATATGGTGCTTCTTGCATGCAGGCTCAGTAGACTATTTCTGTATACTTGCTAATCGGGGATGTGGCAATACCCTACTGGACTGTTTGTAATGAAATGTATTTCACTATGTTAGCACTTAGCACCTGTGACAATAGAAACTCCATTGAACCATTAATATTTCATTAGTTTAAATCTAGAACAAATCTTTGAAGGCATTCTTCTATAAATAAAATTCTATATGAATGTACTTTGCCTGAGCCTTTTGACTTATTTGACAGCCTTTGGCATTGTATGGGGGGAAGCAGTCACATGGGGAGCTAAAGATCACTTTTGTCCTTACTTCCAGAGAAAGCATACTAAAAAAAAAGTTAGAAAGTGTATTGTAGGGATATGGCTGTTGATATGGAGACAAACAGCAAGAATAAGAAAGTCACAAATAAATCAAATAGGGAATTTTGGGAGAAAAAATATTCCCCTTGGAGATAGTTTATGAAAATTACAAACTTAAAGATTAGTTGAGGGAATTACTGCCCTCACTAACCACGTTATAAGTTCTTGATTTTCATTCAAGATATAAAAAATGAAATTGGACTATCATTTTTAAAAAGCTCACCATTAATCACTTGCTTTCTGGCCTTCAGATAATAATAATTTCAGACAAATGGGTGCTTTCATGAGCTGCAATTCAAATCACTGGTGTGCCACTTTTGTCCTGTGCAATAGTTATTTTGCTTCTAAAGGGGGGGGGAGGGGGAAGATCGGGGACTCAGTAGCATTGATTATGGCAAAGATTTCCTCATTTTTGGCTGGCTTTGGAGAGTGTTCAAACTGATGAAGCAACCAGGTGCCGTCTATGGTCCTCTCAACTTCACTCGAAACATAATACATTACCTCAAAGGGAATGGTCTTAGCTCCAGGGCCCGGAGCCATCAAGGAAGCCAACAATTTGATCTATTCACATTCTCACAGATTTTTCAAGCCCATATATTCCAATGATGTGATGCTGATCCCCAGTCACTTCCCTGCCTTTATGTTTACATTTCTTATCCATTCCAGCAAGAATTGGCAGCTATATGGCACAGAGAGGGAGTCAGAGAATATTCACATGAAACAATTATGTTGTCTGCAAGTAATATACTATATCTGGCAGAAATGGATTTACATTATAATTGAGAAACCTGGGTGAAAGGGCAAACTGTTATTTAGGTCTTACGACTTCAGAGGTTAAACGCAATACATTCTAATAATTATTCCCGAACAGTTAATTCCAAACCTTGTCTTATAACCAAGCTTCTGTATAGAGTTGGCTGAGGTGAACAGAGATGCAGGTGGGGATATCTAGCCCATTGGCACAGAGGTTACGCATTATGGAGTCTGAAGACAGAATGATTTAGAATCGGTATAAGTGGACTAATTCTTGCTGACAATGCTGTGCAAATGCAGGAAACAGGAGATGTATGCAGATACACATTTGGAGCTTAGGAGGAATAAGAGAGGAAAGTTCTAAGTAGCAAGGACCTAGACAGTATCAAAAAATAGAAGGAATTGAGAAAAGGCTGAAAATATTTCCAATATATTTGGCCATTGTTAACTTTTCTTACATCGATTTAATTTTAAAAGTAAAATTGTTCATCTTTCTAAGACATATGGAAATCAACTTGATCCTTTGAAAAAGCTTGTGCTCCTAATGATCAGGAAAATCGAAATACCAAGGACACCTTGATAAAAAAAATAACCAAAGTAAAGTGCCTATTCAAATTATTCTGCATAGGAGGGACCTGCAGATGCTGGTTTAAACCAAAGATAGACACAAAAATCTGGAGTAACTCAGCGGGTCAGGCAGCATCACCGGAGAAAAGGAATAGGTGATATTTTGGGTCGAGACCCTTCTTTAGACTTATTCAGAATATTCAGAAATTATTCTGATCTACGTGGGAAGCATTTTTGTACCTCCTTCCAGAGAAAACATACTAAAAAAGATGTTAAAATAAGAAAGGGTATTGTAGGGATATGGAGACAAAAAAACAAGAATACTTCCCACACTGCATCGACAAGAATTCAGTTGCAGAAGCGGCTGGTCAGCATTTATACCCAGACTATCTTCCATTGGTCAGTGGTAGAAGTACGAAGTAGGTAGGTCCTATTTCAACAAATATGTTTGAGGCTGGCATCGCACACAATCCACCTCTGGATGGGAAGAACACGCCATGTGCACTCAATGAAAAGGAAACAATTAAAATCCTCAACTGTGAGGAAAAATGGGAACAACCAACTGAGAGCATGGACAAATCCAGGACAAATGCCAGCTTCATTTTATAAGCTGATCACAAAGTTCATTCTGAAAGCAACGCATAAAAAATAAATTACAAGCATTCAAACATCATCACTTAAAAATCCCCATCAAAATAGTCTTAAACAAAATGAGGTGTAATTGGGATAAGGGCTGTTGGTGATGTTACAGGTTAAACTATTCACCCCAGCTCCCGGAGGGCAAGGATTAAATCATTTGCAAGATACCGGTTAGTATTCAATGGCATTTAACAACAAGGTACATTTAAGAGGTTGTTTGTGAATGGTACCTTCTTGTTCCAATAAAACCTACAAAGTAAGCTGGTTCATTTGAAAGAGAAATGTAGATTGGCAATGTTGGGATTTCAGGAGGGCTGTCTGCCAAAAATGTGGAATGTTTATTGTCTCGCTCTGTTTGCAATTTAGTGTGCATATCACGGCATCTTCTTCAGCTTCTGCAAATCTCTAACATGAAATGAGTCTGTGGCTGGCTGTACTGTGTTCCTGTGTTGTGCTATTCTCCGTTTTCTTTTCTATGAAATAGTGTTCAAGCAAGTGCTTTAAAATCAGTTGCATCAGCACATGAACAGTGATGGCCCCAGGTTTGATCTGAATTAGTTTTGTATTGTGTGGCTTAGGTTTGTCGGCATGACATGAAAAGTATTCTCAGGACCCTCAGCTAAGAAAACAATGCATATTTCCGGCATAATCTGAGCTTCTGACTAACATCCACTTATTCCCACTACAAAATGCCTGAACAGAAGACACATGTGAACAAAACTGAAATTAGCTGCTAATAGTCCTCAGCGTTCACTATTTAAGCAGACACCAGGAATCAGAAATATAATACATTTGTACCAATAAAGGTTCTGATTTTTTGTGTGAGCAATTCAAATAAAATACATTTATATGTTGAACCAATCAAATCAGTCAAAATACAAGTTTTAATAATAATAAATCAAAATTACAGAGAAAGGAATGTACCTATCAAAGATAAATTGAAACTGAAATCACCAAATTTCAAAAATCGATCTGTGACTACATTTTTCTTAGAAAGGTAAATCAAGAAATACACAGCAGAAATACATAGCATCTTTGAAGAGAGAGAACTAGTTAACATTTCAGGTTAATTACCTTTCATCAAATGTATTCTCACGGCAAGTAACATATCTGAAATGTAAACTCTGTTTTTCCCTCTCTGCAGCTGTTGCCCTGTCTACTGAGTATTTCAAGCATTTCCTATTTCCAATTTACTGGAGGACATTGCTCTGTGCATAAATCCATGTAATCATATAACCATATAACCATATAACAATTACAGCACGGAAACAGGCCATTTCGGCCCTTCTAGTCCGAGCCGAACACATATTCTCCCCGAGTCCCATCTACATGCACTCAGACCATAACCCTCCATTCCTTTCCCGTCCATATAACTATCCAATTTATTTTTAAATGATAAAATCGAACCTGCCTCCACCACCTACACTGGAAGCTCATTCCACACAGCTACCACTCTCTGAGAAAAGAAGTTCCCCCTCATGTTACCCCTAAACTTCTGTTCCTTAATTCTCAAATCATATCCTCTTGTTTGAATCTTCCCTACTCTCAGTGGGAAAAGCTTATCCACGTCAACTCTGTCTATCCCTCTCATCATTTTAAAGACCTCTATCAAGTCCCCCCTTAACCTTCTGCGCTCCAAAGAATAAAGACCTAACTTGTGCAACCTTTCTCTGTAACTTAGTTGCTGAAACCCAGGCAACATTCTAGTAAATCTCCTCTGTACTCTCTCTATTTTGTTGACATCCTTCCTATAATTAGGCGACCTAAAATAGGGTAGCTCATGTATTGTCTTTCTGCTGACTGGTTAGCAGGCAACATAAAGCTTTTCACTGTACCTCGGCACACACGAAAATAAACTAAATGAGACTGAATACCTGCTGTATTTCCAGCATTTACATGATGGAAAACATGTAATGCCTAATGACTCTTGGTGACATAGTACTTCTTTGTAAAATAGGGTAGCTCCTTGTTGATAAACAGTAATTCATCTGTCAGTACATATCCCAAGTTATTGGAGAACAAAAAAAAAATATGAACACATTTATTTTTGGACAGAAAGTCAAATTGATGTTTGGTGATAAATTCTGCATGCATTCAGATTACAGGAACTGCAGGTAAGGTTGACCTTTTTGGAAAAAATGTCTGTTAAAAAGCAGATAGGTACAATGTGTTGGAAGGAGTTGCAGATGCTGGTTTAAACTAAAGATAGACACAAAAAGCTGGAGTACCTCAGTGGGTCTGAAAGCATCTCTGGATAGAAGGAATGGGTGTCGTTTCGGGTCGAGACCCTTCTTCTGACTGAGAGTCAGGGAAGAGGGAGACACAGAGATATGGAAGGAAATATACCAGTTTAAAAGCGGGCCTTGAGTGAAGCTCAAATCTTGCAATAAAAATGCTAAAGAGAGACTCAAAGGTTAAACGTTAACTCCTTTTAATTATTTTGTGAGATATACACTTTTTAGGTTTATAATGTTAGAAACCTTTCATCAAACCTGAATATTCATCAGAGCAACAGCAGAAAAACATGTTCATGGGTTTTCCTATGCTTTCATTACTTAAGGGCCTGTCCCACTGTACGAGATAATTCAAGAGTTCTCCCGAGTTTTCCCCTGATTCGAACTCGGAGAATGTCCGTAGCGGGTCCGTAGGAGTTTGTGGATGTCTCGTAGTGGCTCATACGAGTAAAAAGCAAAAAAAATGTTCATCACGTGTATTTTTTTACTCGTGGACATTTTTCACAGTGTTGAAAAAACGTCACGAGTTTACCGGATTTCCCGAGTACCTACCGTTACTCGTACGAGCCGCTACGAGACATCCACGAACTCCTACGGACCCGCTACGGACGTTCTCCGAGTTCGAATCAGGGGAAAACTCAGGAGAACTCTTGAATTACCTCGTATAGTGGGACAGGCCATTTAGTATTCTGTATCTTTACTCTAATGATGAATGGTGGCATGAGGATCACTTTCGCCTAAAGAAACTAACATGATCTGATCAGCTGGTATCTTACACCATGCACAAACAAGCAGCTCGTCTGGCAATAGTTAGTTCCCTGAAAGCTATAAACACAAAGAAAATACCGTGGTTTTCAGCTTTTTTAGTGTGAACCACAAATTAAGTTAACTAAATAATTAAGACATTTAAAAAGTAGATGCGCTCAAGCAGAAAAATAACACATTATGCACTATGCAGTGTAACTTCACAACCCAAGAGTACATCGTTGGTCCTTTCATGAATAATTGACCAATTAATGAAAAATTACAATGAAAGGACACATATAGTGGAACAGACATTTTCATTTTAAATCACATCCTATTGTCGTCTTCATATGGAAAATAATGTTTATTTTTCAAACCAACATCAATATATTTGTGCATTTCCACTATCTCATTATTTTTGTTTCAACTTTTATAACAATTCCCTACTAGTCTCGCTACTTAGGTTGCAATGATATGTGCTCTATGAAGATATTATTATAGAGAAATCCATTTCACAATGGTTATTGCAACTATAACTTTAGTTCTGATCAGTTTAGTTTACTTTAAAAGATTGTGTAGAACTTATTTCAACTTTTATAGCCTTCCCCTTAACTTTCAAATGTTCAGTAAAAGCTTTGTAGAATGCCAATCAGATGAGCATCAGATCCCAAGACAATTCGCTGCCGCTGTCAGGATAGTCTTGTCTCAAGATATTAACCATCAGTCATATAATCTAAAGGTGATGACGTATAAACACTACCAGATCTCAAATAAATTGCCCCACTCCAGAAGGAAGTGTGAAAACAGAGTCTCTTTTGACATTAATATATGAAGTTGTGATAAACACAATCAGGACTTGGACCCGATGCAATTTCCCACCCGGAGAACACTGAGACCAGTTGTAATGCCCCTAGGACCTGGGATCAGCTAACTGAGCACAGACTAGCGATCAAAACACAACTTTACTGATCCTTACAACTCTGAACCACATTGGATGGCATATTTTACTAATGAGCCACAGGGTGCAAAATTATAAATTAAAGCAATGACTCGTCAAATGTTTAAAAATCACATGCTATGGAAATTGATAACTGCAAGGCTGAATGGGAAAACACTCGTTCTATTTACACATTACAACCAATAATGAACTAGCATCGATGTTTAAAACAACAACTTTGTTAAGAATCCCAACAAATCAAACAGAGCAGACCTGAGCTTAGAGAAAAAGGCACTATGCAACAAAGTCTATTACAAACATAAGTTTTGATGATTATAACTCCTAAACTTAAAGGTGCCATAAACTGAAGCTTGAAGCATTTAAATGCAATAATATTCAGACTCAAGAGAACCTTAAAAGTTTCATCCAAATTATAGTGGGAAGTGGCTCAATTGCAAACGCCTTCAGTCACGAAATCCAAATGCAGCCAAGTGCTTTCTTGCAGATAAGTCCGTGCAGCTTGACAGCTTCTTGCACAGGTAATTTTGACTATGAATGATCTGGCTTTCATAGTAAGCTTTATTATGTATGTCACCTAAGAAGACAAAATGTTTCATCTTGTTTCCTTGGCAGCAGCAGTACAAGGTATTTCCCTCTGAAGAAAAGTCTCAACCCAAAACGTCACCCATTCCTTCTCTCCAGAGAGGCTGCCTGTCCCACCCTCCAGCATTTTTCTGTCTACCTTCGAAAGAAACCAGCATCTGTAGTTCTTTCCTACACAAGGTATTTCCCTCTCCAAGGACAACTTGGTTTTCTTTTGTCCTTTTACATTGTAATTAAAGTGATTTAAAGAATGCTATTTCAAAACAGCAGGGAAACCATAATCGACATGCCTTCAGCAAACATCCTCAGGGACTCAAACCCATCTCTTTCCATGCTTATACTTAAGACCAAATGCAGTTGGAACTAAGCCACATTAATCTGCGAAGGCCTGGACTAAAGTCTGCAATTAAAATTCAGGGTTTCCACTTCTGATCACTTTTCATTAGATCCTGCAGTTAAATGTGTGTGTGGCTGATGTTATATGGAGATGTCACTGAGTTCGACTAGAACATTGCCCATGGAATACTACGCAGGAGGCCAGTAGTGCGATTCTCTTGTGAACAGTCGCCACAGACAAGACAGTCCCCATTGAACTGTATTACAATGACTTTACCTCAACAGCCCACCCTCCTTCAACCCCTTGCTATGATCTTTCAAGGGTTTATAACTTTGCCAGAAACATGGGGCCTGGCGCAGAGATTTAACCTCCCACTATCTGTACCTCAGATCTTCAAAATGTGAAATTTACTGATGTTAATCCAACTCCTTTGTACTCTCAGTATCACCATGTTCTCTCTGAAGTAATTTCCATAATTCATCGCAGCTGCCCAAACAGTGAACTACAAAATGTAAATTGGTATGTGTCATTCTTCTCTTCTGGGTTTGAAATAGGTACAAAGCAACTCCATTTAACTGTGGACCAATCTGTGTCAACTCTGCAAGATTTGTTTTCCAAGCATCCTCAGTGGCCATCCAAACTAGAGCCAGGTTTGGTCTGACTCCCTGAAAATTCTTCAATAATTCTTATAGATGGCAACAAAATTTGGAAGAAATTTTAACGCTTTAAGAATTTATCCTGTCAGTCAGAAGGACCAGAAAGCTCACCCAGCTCTAGACGCCATTGGATCTTGCTCCAAGGTCCTAACAGAGAAATATCAACAGGGCAGGAAACCTGAAGAGTTGGAACAATTGAGACCAAATGTGAATTGAGACCAGGATGAATTCATGCTGAACCTTGGGCATCTGTATCTGTGTGCATCCTGTTGAACTGAAATGCTTTTCTGATAGGATGCAAAAGATTCTATGGATTCAAAGATCACAAACCCATCAACAATCACCACGAAAAAATAAACCAACTGATCAGTTTTCCTGTTGCTGTTTGTGATAGCTCATTGTAAGCAAGCATGCTAACCTTATACAATGCCACAATGATTGCACTTCAAAAGTAATTCGTTGTTCATGACGGTTGCAGGTGAATCCCGAGGGTAGAAATATAGAATATAAATGCAATTTCCTGCTCTATATAAATCACCTGCACATGTACCTTCTCAAATTCTCAGTGAGATTACTCGCTGAAGAGCAATAATAAGGTTATGCCATTACAGACTGTGTCTGGTATTGCAGGTATGTGAGATTCTGAGTCTGCTACAGAAAGACAATGGTATTAGTGAGGAAAAATACTTGCATTTGTATAGTGCCGTTTGTGACTTGATATTCAGAGCACTCTACAACAAATAAAGTACTTGGGATGAGAAGCCATTGTTATAACGTGGGGTCTGCAGCAGCCTATTTGAACTCAGTAAGCATCACTACCAACAATGCAAGGTAAATGATTTTAAATGATATTGATCACATGTCAGGCAGCAAGAAAAGTGTGTCCATTTGGATTAATTTACTGTGTCCATTTGATTTAATGCAGAGTCAATAATGCATTGGCAATACATTGAAGCACCGGACTTCAGAACCTTAATTATCTTAAATAACTTTGATTCCCTTTTCACGCAATTTCTCACACCAGGTTAGATGGCAGAGGGTACAGAACACAAGTATAAGCAGCATTATTTCCCAGCAGTTTCATGTGAAAAATTATGGACTGATAAACAGAAATTATGCCATAAATCCAACTCTGCAAATATTGTATTTGAGAAGCTATAAAACAAAAGACATATGTGCTCTTTGACCTGGTTATTTTACTAAAAAAAATCACTGCTTCAAGGATCATCTTATTTTTTTTTAAGTCCGGCATGTTCCAAATCATTTATACAAGTCTGAGCCTGTTTAATTTCAATTTACAACTGACCTTTGCAATTTAATTAAATGTATACAAAACTTTTCCATTACACAAGTTTGAAAGTTGAGCATTACACGATTATGTTAGCTAATGATTTCTTAACTACAGATCCATTCAGAGCAGAGACAAATAAAATTATAAACAGACATGTGAAATCCCTCTCTCTCACACAGCAAGACTATTTTAAAGTCTAGGTTGAAAAATTCTGAGCTTGAAATACAAATGTGCTCAATTATTGATCATGTAGTCACTTTATCTAAATTGATTCATTTTCAGGTGATTCTCTGTTGTTTGTACTTCTGTTAGTCAGTAATTTTAATCATGCTTTAGCATTAATAATTTGAACATATTTTTAAATCTGTACTTAGACTGCATTGCATTGTAATTTGACTATTTTAACACCACCATTCAGAACACTCATCCACGTTAATCTCAAGTAACAGCTTGCAAAATGAACACTTGCAAAAATGTTTTAACCATCTAGTGGACAGTTCAATGGGGCAACAGTCTATGGCTGCTGTCCACAAAGTAATAAATTCACACATTTCTGATGGCCAAGAGATTTTACCCACCATTTAAAATAAAATATGAAACATATATACATCTCAATCATAAACATATCTCTCGAATACAATTCTGTGTTAATACTATTGACAATAGACAATAGGTGCAGGAGTAGGCCATTCGGCCCTTCGAGCCAGCACCGCCATTCAATGTGATCATGGCTGATCATTCACAATCAGTACCCCGTCCCTGCCTTCTCCCCATATCCCCTGACTCCGCTATCCCTAAGAGCTCTATCTAACTCTCTCTTGAAAGTATCCAGAGAACCGGCCTCCACCGCCCTCTGAGGCAGAGAATTCCACACACTTACAACTTTCTGTGTGAAAAAGTTTTTCCTCATCTCCGTTCCAAATGGCTTACCACTTAATCTTAAACTATGGCCCCTGATTCTGGACTCCCCCAACATTGGGAACATGTTTCCTGCCTCAAGCGTGTCCAAACCCTTAATAATCTTATATGTTTCAATAAGAATCCCTCTCATCCTTCTAAATTCCAGAATATACAAGTCCAGCCGCTCCAATCTATCATTATATGACATTCCCGCCATCCCGGGAATTAACCTCGTGAACCTACGCTGCACTCCCTCAATGACAATACTGTGGCGTCCAGGTTCAGGAACTGGTTATTGAACATGACAAACTCCAACAAAACTTCACACTACGAACTGCCTTGGTTGCACAGTGACTAGGGCTTTGTTTTGTTTTGTACTCCATTGTCTTTTTTTAATTTATTCAACTTTTTTGTTTGCTTTTTATGTATGCTTATTATATTGAGTACTGTGCTTAAAAACCTGCAAGTAAGAATGTCGTTGTACCATTTAGGTACATATGACCCTTGACTATTTTCATTTATTACACATTGTATTCCTCTGTCAATAATGGGCTGAATCAAGCTGAGAACTGCAGTTCAAATGGAAACGTAAATGAGAAATCTGAGATGAGCCTTAAGTTAAGTGACAATGCTTCTGACCTCCAGCCCACTGCTGTACTCACTCTTGAGCTCAACAGCAGAGCACTGCCATTGCTAAGGGAGACGGGATGGATGCAGAGCCCCTCAGCTTTATGATGGGGAAGGATGATGTAAGAACAGTATTCTCACCACTTATCAAAGGAAAGTGAACGTTTTATTTACTTGTTGGTATCTTAAGTTTTTGATTACATTTATTTTTTCTCTTTTAAATTTGTAAAACAACTTTTATTCATCAAAATTAAATGTCTCCGTCAGATTATTTAAAAATTCAAAATTCTCTGTCACAAGGCCGTCAGTGCATTTTGCAGGTGGGGCCTCAGCAATATGCTGCACTGAGATCTAGTTGCCAATCAGACCCTGCTCCACCTCTCTCTTTAGGTGCAGATGGTCAGCCTTACAAAACAAATTCAACGCTATGCAGAAGGACTCATGGGCAATAGTCCAGGCAGCAAACGTGGAACAGCAGAGCTTGATGCAGCATGCATATAAATTCACACTCTATCCATCTCATCACTGGGGCACCAGGTTTTGGTGAAATTCATCAGCTTGAAATGTTAAAGTTAAATCCCACCAAGGAGAAAAAAAACAGCACTAGCCAAATACAGTATGTAGCCTTTCTCAAGCCGTCCACAACCAACTAACTATTTCCATTGAAGAAACGAATAAACACCCCATAAAGTGCAAGGTGAACATAACTAGTTAAACCCTTCCAATAATAGATTGAGGGATAACTTAGCCAGAGCAGCAAGGATAACTTGATTCCACTTCACTTATACATACTACACTGTTACTGAAAGAGCAGCTGTGGTTACATTTTAACATCTAATTTAAAAGATTACATCCTTAACAGTAGATCATACCCTTGTCGAGCCCCGGAGATTCAGCCCAGATTTTGTGCTCAGCTCTCAGGAGTAAAACCTGCAGTTCATACATCCTCAGTCAAGGTGAGGCTCCTACTAACTAAACCACAGCTGACTCATTAAATAAGAAACTAAAAGGGAAAAATAAGGTAGTACGGTGAAATGGCAAGTATGATTAGAAATGTCCGATTTCTTATGTTTAAAAAGTTACGCTTTCGTGGTGGCAGAGTGGCATATCTGGTAGACCTGCTGCCTCAGAGCGCCAGAGACTCGGGTTCAATCCTGACCACAAGTGCTGTCTGTGTAGAGTTTGCATACTCTCTGCATGGGTTTTTTCTGAGTGCTCGGTTTCCTCCCACATCCCAAAGTTGTGCAGGATTGTAGTTTAATAGACCAATGTAAAATTGCCCCGAGTGTGTAGGGAGTGGATGAGAACGATAATATAGAACTAGTGGGAATGGGTGATCAATGATCGACATGGACTCTGGCCCTAAAGGCCTGTTACCACACAATGTCTCTAAACTAAACAAAACTAAGCTGACTGCTGTCTTGCATGTTCAGTAGATGTAGAGTGTAGCACTGAGATGTAAAAGTCAAGAGATCCACAGATTTCATCTTCTTTTTGTAAATTAGTTCATTTTAGCTAAAGAGAGGATGTACTGTATTGTTTTAACAGATCCAGGTGGCGATAGGAACATAATTAATTAATGCTTTCATATCTGACCTGTGTAGGAATTTCTTCCTGAAGAGGACGCTGAAATTCTGGAATTCTCCAGCCTGGACAGAGAAGAGGCCCGATCGTTGTGGATATTTAAAGAGCAAGTAGATTAATTTTTGAAAAATAAAGGAATTGGCACTAAGAACGCAAGGTCTGTGGCAAACTAGCCATGATCATATTGAATGGCAGAGCAGGTTTGCTGAGCTAAATGGCTCCCATTCCTATCCCGATTCCTGTTTGTTTGCTCCTGTACCATAGGCAATGAGGTTGGTTGGGACCCAGATGCATTTGCCCTCCAGTTTTGAATGGCCTGGCCACTTTAACTAAGACTTGGGCAAGTTGTTTAAGAAGTCAGCATCATAGAGCCCATTCCAACACAGGTCAACATCTTTTGAAGGGAAGGCAGAAATGTTCAACTAACCGGCATTCCTGAAAGTGGTACACAAAATGTCTACCCTTTTCAAATATGATGATCACCCTGCACAAATATTAATGCCTTTGGTGTGTTATAATTCCTAGTCTCTTTCCTCAACCCAGCTAAAGATGGACAACATTTGTAAAATTAAATATTTCAATCTAAGTGAAGAGAACCCCTGTTTAAATTTTGTCTTCGGGAAAGGAAGTAAGCCTTAGGAAAAGGAAGTAAAGAAAATCACACAAGTTGAAGTCTTACATTTTTGCTATTCCCCCTTTGATTGAAACAAATATCTTGAAACGAGTTTCATCCAGAATGTGTCATCTGACAGGAAGCAAATATTCCCAATGCATGCAGAATTGAAAGGTTTGCTCTTTTGAAATCTCAACGTACAGAATTATGGAGCAAATTTACCTGATCTGATAACTGACCACGTATCAAAGATATTTGGGCATACCCCACCAAATATCTGCCCTCAATTCCTAAGGGATGAGTTTCCCGGGACAGTAGAAATGATGTGTAACATGCAACTTGGTTTCTGAATTAGCAGACGTGATAGATGTTTTTTACACCCCAATTTCCCCTGGAGTTCGGTAATATTGTGTGGATATTACATAGCCAGACAATGTCAGATACAGAAAACTGAGGTGGTGGAGGCTGAACAAACTTCAAAACCTTGGCTTGAGGAACCTTTCAAAGAAAGTGCCACAGTCTTGGGTGAACTTGTAAATTGGAGTAAAACTTTACTAACAGTCCATGGAAAATAAGAACAATTGGAAGAGCAAAAAGCTATTAACCCCTCGAGCTTCACCATTCAATTAGATCATGCCTGATTTATTACCTTTTGCCACATTTCCAACTTTTCATTATATCCATTAATGCACAGTTATTAAATGTCTCAAATGAAACTACAATGAATCCTGCACCAGTTACCTTTACAGAGAGTGTTCACTAATGATTTCCTAATTCATGAAAAGTGACTCAATATTTAGACTTTAACCAAGCTTTCCAATCAGCAGAAATAGTTCCCCTATGTTCCCCTTAACATCTTGAGAAATTAAATAATTCACACCTTAATTTTCTAAATTCTAGGAAATAAAATCATAGGATATAATTTCTTGTAATTGTAACCACTGGATTCGAGGCTACATTCTAGTTAATGGAGAAATGTCTGCAATCATGGTCAGTTAGGTACTTGAGTTAGTGCCCTTCTCATGTTGCCTCATTATCTTGCAATCTGACAGAACTGCTCACTCAGCACAACCTCCTGCTGATGATACAGGTAAAAGAGGAAACAAAATAGCAACCTAGTCTCCCCATCTGCTGCTTCATCAGAATAATACAGGGGTAACAGAGTTGCAGGTAAGAGAGAAGGAGGGTTTGTATTTTTGATTCAGGAAGACATCACGGCAGTGCTCAGAGATGATATTCTTAGAGGATGGCCCACGAAAGCTAAATGGGTGGATATTAGCAATAAGAAAGGGATGATCAATTTGATGGGGTCATATTATAGGCACCCTATAATATGGTCTATGAATATTGACTGGAAATCCCATGGTACAAAGGGCTTTGATTAGGTGGAATGTCTTTACTGTATCTGGAAAAGTTTCTTAAACAATATATAGAGTGTTCTACTTGAGAGGGCACAACCTTGGACCTCCTGTTATGGAATGAGTTGATTCAAGTGACTGAAGCATCAGTGCAAATTTGGGAACACTTTCGGTTCCAATGTCCAATTACCATAATTCTATTAGTGGTTAAATAGTCATGGAAACAGGTAGGACTGATCCTCAAAACTGGGGCAAGGCCAATTTAGAGGACATTAGACAGAGACTTGCAGACATTGATTGGGAGATGCTGTTTACAAGTCAAGGGAAGTGGCATTGGGAGGCTTTTAAAAGCATGTTCCTGTTAGAGGGAAGGTAAAGGCTAGCAGATTTAGGGAACTCTGAGTGACGAGGGATATTGAGGCCCTGGTCAGAAAAAAGGAAACCTAGATGGGATCAAATAAATCCTTTGGAGAATATAAGAAACGGAGCACACTTAAAAGGGAAATCAGGAGGACTAAAAGATGACATGAGGTAGCTCTGGCAGACAAAATAAAGGGAAATTTGTAAGTTTCTGCGTATTTATTAAAAACTAGAGGTTAACTGTGGAGAGAATATGCCCTCTTAAGGATAAATGTGGCCATCAATGTGCCGAGCCACAGGAGATGAGCCAGATGTTAAATGCATCTGTATTTACTGAGAATGTCATGATTGCAAAGCAGTTGAAGGTAACAAGTAGGGATATGTCAGACCAGCATCCAAATTGCAAAAGAGGTTGTGTTAACAGTGATATAGAACATTAAGATGGATAAAGACCCAGGGCCTGACCAAGTGTATTCTTTGACATTGTGGGAAGCTAGGTTAGAAACTGTTGAGGTCCTGGCAGAAATATCTGTGTCATCGTTGGCCATGGGGAAGGTACCAGAAAACTGGTGAGTTTTGCTGTTTCTTTATTTAAAAAGGGTTGCAAGGAAAGCCACAGAACTACAGACGTGTGAGCCTGATATCAGTGGTAGAGAGGTTACTGAAGCTGATTCTGTGAGACAAGATCTAGCAACATTTGGATAGGCAAGGAATGATTAGGGATCATTAACTCAATATTGGAGAAACTCAGCAGGTGAGGCAGCATCTATGGAGCAAAGGAATAGGTGACGTTTGTAAGAGTCTGAAGAAGGGTTTCGACCCGAAACTTCACCTATTTCTTTGCTCCATAGATGCTGCCTCACCCGCTGAGTTTCTCCAGCATTTTTGTCTGCCTTTGATTTTTTCAGCATCTGCAGTTCTTTCTTAAACATTAACACAATATTGTTCATTGGAAATCAAGTTATTTAAGGAGTTGCTGAAGAGGCAATACCAAGAAATTTCAGTAGATTGCTTCTTCTGATGAAGGGGAGGTATTATAAAATTGAGTAGATCAGAGCCTATATGCTCCAGACTTTAGAAGACTGAGGGATGACCTTACAGAAACATGTTTTGGAAGGGCATTTGACAAGGTGGGTACTGAGAAAATATCTCTGGGCAAATTTGGAATGAGATGTTATAGACTCTTGATAGAGGAATATCTATTTAAGATGGAATTGCAGAAGAATGTTTTTTTTCTATCGGAATTTTTTTTCTCTTGTGTATATTCAAAACTGTGGATCCAGAGTTCTTAACTATACTCAAGGAAGATACAGAATTTAGAACCACAGAGGAATAAAGAGGTATGGGGATTGGGATGGAAAGAGCATTCCAATGATCATATAAACGGCATGGTGGCGCAGCATTACAGTTGTTGTTTTACAGTGGTTGCAACACCAGAGACCCAGTTTCGATCCCAACTATGGGTGCTGTCTGTATGGAGTGTGTACGTTCTCCCCGTGATCGCGTGAGTTTTCTCCAAGATCTTCAGTTTTTTCCCACACTCCAAAGACGTACAGGCTTGTACGTTAATTGGCTTGGTATAATTGTAAATTGTCCCTAGTGTATGTTGGGTTGTGTTAATGTGCGGGGATCACTGGTCAGTGTGGACTCGGTGGGCCGAAGGGCCTGTTTCTGCGCTGTATCTATAAACCAAACTAAACTATGATTTCACTGACTGGCGGAGCAGGTTCAAGGTTCCTGTCGGCAGCTTCTGCTCTTATTTTTTAAGTTCTTATGTTCTAATTTTTTTGTGAGGCAACAGTTTAAACAGTTACATTGCTAGAGGACTTGAAGGATCTGTCTTGCCAATATGTAGATTTGCCTGATGACTTCCCAACAAATTACATCTTTGGACAAATCCTCAACTTATAATGGTGCAAAGGGAGACTATTCTGCACACCAGATGGTGATTTCAAAGAGCACAGTCCTATTTATCCTGTGTCACCTTTCTTTATTTCATTACACCTCTGCAACATTTTATCTCACGCACATCTATCAACTCCCCATTTGAAATTTTTAATAAAATATCTCATTAGCCTACACCAAAAGATAATTCACAGTAATTTAAAATACCAGCAGACCTTTGCAAATGAGAAGAAAACCAGAACACATGGTGGGAATCCAAGCACTCACAGAGAAACAATGCAAACTCCACACATATAGTACCTGGGGTCAGATTAAACACAGGTCCGTGGTGTGTTGAGGCATTTCCAGGTTTGTAGAATTGCACAGTTCAGTCTCTTCTTCCCACCATCAGACATCAAAGCTGTCCACTGCATAGACTTTCCCAGACTATTGCATTGTCTGCTCCGTATAACTTTTGGAAAAAACTTCTTTAAAAAGCACCACCTTCATCGTCACAGGCTGTTCAAATCTCTATTCCCAGGTATCTATTATTGGCTACTTTGCTTATGAGTTTTCCCACAGTCTAACGTCAGCACTAGGTTCCCACATACTCTCAGGCAGGCTTCCAATCGAATATTGGCTGGGAACCTCTTTAGTATCTGAATATATTAAATTAGCTGTCCAAGAAGACTGTTCATGTTGTTGATAGGAAATATGCTGCACATTTGATCTGCCACTTTAGCTCCAACACTGGAAATCTACCCCTTGCATCTTTCATGCTCAATGATACCTGGTAATCGTATTGGCCTACAGACACCACTGTTCATAGGGAAAGGAGCATGTGGACATTGTTTTAATTAATAAAGGACACCAACTTCATGGTTTACAAAGTTTGCCACACTTGAGAAGGTAGAAAAGTCAAAAATTGTATTTTCATCACATTCACGTGAATGTGATGAAAATACAATTTTTTCAAAAAGTAATTTCAAAAGTTTTCAGCAAATTTACATGCCTGGACAAACATTGAAGGTGATATTTCAGGCTGAAATTCCAAGACGCATACCCTGCACCATTGGTACCTTCTCATTTTTAAATGACCTACATCCATTGAGATGGAAGAGAGGAGGTGCGTGTAAAAAGAAAATGGTGAATTTCAAAACCTTAAACAGGTTGAGATTACCTGAATGCTTTATTGTTGACAGAGATCAATGATTTGTCACTATTGGAGATCAAAAGCTACTTCCCTGAGGACTGAGGTCTTTGTATGGCCTACACCTGCTCTAATTTGGTGTGGTCTGCATGGTTCAGCAAGTGTTAATGACCTAAACCTGTGGGGTAACCCAATAACATGCCCTTAATTAGCCCCATGTTGGAAATAAATAGAGCTACTGCCTGTCCCAACCAAATTTGGGCAGGAGAATGTACCTCACAAGTTCCGATTACAAATCCATATTTGAGCCAGGGATTGCGGCCCGCTCACAATAAGATGAGTTGGAATATTTTTTTAATTTGTTGTTGATTAGGAGCGGCAATGGAATTCAAGGGGGTTCCTGCCTCTCACCTTGTCCTAACTGCATATCTTGCCGAGCTGAGCCTGGAGCTCGGTTTCCCTCTCCCTTGACTCTAGTCTGAAGAAGGATCTCGACCCGAAACATCACCTATTCCTTTTCTCCAGATATGCTGCCTGACCCGCTGAGTTACTCCAGCATTTTGTGTCTATCTTCGGTGTAAACCAGCATCTGCAGTTCCTTCCTACACATGTTTGTCTTGCCTGTTGGAGTAACTATTCTTCCCTGACCTGTTTGCTCTGTTTCCAACCTTATATTTCCGATGAGAATTGGTTGTGGACAGAAAAGTGAATGTAGAGTAAAAGATGCCCCCTTCTATTTCTTATGGTTTTATGTGCCAGTATACGTAATGTGATGCTTTTCAAGAAGTGGCATTTTTCTTGGATTCACAGCTGAATAAAGGTTGGCAGACAGCTAAAGGGAGAATAATCATTAGTAAATCAGAAAGTAGAAAAAGCATAGGAGTTGATTAAAAGACCGTGCTTGTCCATGCTGGAGCCCTGCGGTTTTGACAACTGTGTTTCTCAAACTCTGATGTAACCAATGTCTTGACGCCACAACGTCATGACCAAACTAAAGCAGTAATGAGCCTTAAGAACGGTCCCTATTTGAAACAGCATCTGGCCATTCCTTCCTGACTCACTGAGTTCCTCCAACACTTTGCGTTGTGCTCAAGCATCGGTACTTTCGTGAGTCTCCACAAGACAGAGATGACCAGACAGTCCCAAACCCAGTGAGGCCATTAACTTCTACACGGTAGCCACAAAGCCGTGAACCAAGCCACCCGGTGATCCCATTGTTCTGATCTAGAATGAATGTGCGCTGTCAGGAAGCAAAGGACAGCAAGCAGCAAGAAAGAAAAATACAATTTTAAGAAGCACCAGCAGCTTCTGCACACTGATCAAATATATCCACATGTGGATGTAATTTCAGCTTGTGGCAGAGTGTTTCCATAAAGTGAATTTTCTCACTATTAAACTTCGTGGGAAACACAAAGGTTCTGAATCGCTTTTTGATCATTGGGGTATAGGAACACCAATGACTCACAAAATGTGAGACCCAGTTTGTTTCCAGGCTATTCCCAATTGTGCCATGATTTCTAATAATGATTGAGCGAGAAATAGATGTTAAATTGTATTTATATTTTAAGGTAAGCAAATCCTCATGACTTAGGAAAAAAATTATAAAATATTATTTAATTTACTGTATAAATTGTTCATTTTATACATGGATTTCTGCACGGTAGCTATGCTTATTACATATGCTTATTTCAAATGCTTATTTTGACGTACATATACTTCATTTTTGAATTTCTAATCTTTCTTGGATTTTCTTTGTTAATTTCCATTTTTCTGCTATCCCTCCCTCTCTTCAAAGGTCAGATTCTATCCCACAGTTATTGCACCATCTATGGGAGCTCGACTACATAATTATCCTTCAGGCTATTTGAGATGGCACGGTGGCACCACGGTAGAGTTGCTGCCTTACAGCGGCAGAAACTCGGGTTCGACCTTGACAATGAGTACTATCTGTATGGAGTTTCTACTTTCTCCCTATGACCACGTGGATTTTCTGTGGATGCTCTGGTTTCTTCCCACACTCCAAAGACATACAAGTTTGTAGGTTAATTGGCTTCTGTTAATTGTAAGTTGTGCCTATAGTGTAGGATTGTGCTAGTGTATGGGTTTATTGTTGGCCGGCGCGGACTTGGTGGGCTGAAGGGTCTGGACATTAAACAATGTTAATATTGGGGAGCATTACTTGGGAGCCCATTCTTGTCCCTATTTGACATTCAAATGTGGACACTCCATCAGGGAAAAGAGAGCTGCAGAGAGATGCCACTGTATACCACCAAGAATGGGAATACTCTTTGATATCCTTACTGCCTTTCCATAGCAAAAGATGCTTAGGCCCACTGCAGTAACCAGCTGCTACACAAACTGCAACTTGCAAACTCGTCTGTCTACAACCAGAAACCTCCTTCCCTGCCTGGATCAATGCAGATCAAGCGATTATTTACTCTCTGAGCATCAATTCCACAATGGAGGGCCACCCCCTGAAATAAAGACAAAATCCTACCTACCTATGAACTGCAGGAAAATTAAGTTATTTCATCCAGCCCGAATGATTGGATTATTCAAGGACCCAATTCATTGATAAATTTACACTGAATCTAACTAAGGATGAATCACCTATCCATTTCACCCACTTTCTTCACTTTAACTGTTTCATGCTTTTTTAATTCAACATTTAAAAAAATCTATAGATGAGATATTAAATTACATGCGCTGTGGCAACTAGACTCGTTTCCTCGATTCCATAAGAGGGATCATCCAGAAGTCAGAAGATTTCTTTTTGACTAACCAGTTCAAAAATGGAGGCAATTTAATTCTAAATCATCCAGATAATCACAATTTTTAGCCACTATTCTGCGTTGATTGTCACATAAAGAGTGGTTCGGAGATGGGCACGGAAGACGAAACAACAAATCTCAGGAGCTACCTGTGTGGCAACTGGATCCAGACGCAAGGACATTCCAGGTCATATTGTATCATCAGAATTAGGTGCAGAAATTTACTGTCTGGCCCACTGAGCCTACCCCACCTTTCACATTTGATCTTCTACCTCAGCACCATGCCCAGTGTCTCTTAATCCTCTCAATATCCAGAAATGTATTAATCTCCGTTTTGAATGAACTCAATGATGGAGCCCCCACTGGCGCTAACTAAGTGGAGTTCACAGCCACCCTGAGTATAGAACTTCACATTTATACCACATTCAAAAAGCTTGTCATGGCAATAGCAAGAAGGAACCAGTGACCTTGTCTGTGAATGCTGGGTCCCAGATGACCAGCATGTGGAGAGATTTAAGTTATCTTCCTAATCCAGATACTTTATATAAAACATAGAACAATGCAACACAAGAACAGTCTTCTGGACTCACAATGTCTGTGATGAATATGATGCCAAAACCATTACTTATCTGTCAATAATGGGCCTTTTATAATTATGGATATCCTTCCAGCTCTGGTACAGCTGGATAATGGAGCTTTACTTAACTTGAATAACTCTTGAATGAATGGTTGCTTTCTTGCCTGCAGCCCCCCATGTTGGGATGACAGTGTGTCTACATTTAAATAACACCACCAACATATTAGGACTATGCTCCTCTCTGACTGTGATCTAAATGTTTAAATGGTAAGTACAAGCACTCCCTCTTTAGTGGTTTTATAGGACCATGCACCAAATGTTCCCTTTTACATTGTAACTTTCAACTGATTTCATCTTTCATCTCATCATTAATGTCATGCATCGAATTAAATTGCCTCAAGACCAGATTGCCTTAATTCCACAAGGAGCAGCGTGTTTATGGATGAATAATATATTACCATTCAAAGAAACATGGTGCGACATGATGTGCTGTTTGCTTTTTAGTATGACTGTCGTTTATTTTAAATCATGAATCAGTCCATTCACGACAAATTACATTTCTATTAAAATAAAGGTTACATGACTCTCGGGCCAAACTCAGCAAGACTGCACTCTGAGCGGACAACAGTTCAAGTTGGCTTGGCTCCTCTTGCTCCGCCCATGTTTAATGAGGCAGCACATGTGTGTTGGCTTTGCTCTCATGTTGCACTGCAGAACTCACCAGGTGCAATGTTCCATGGACGTGGCTGGCACGAAAGTACCCCCCACCCCTCAACTTTCCCAAACTTGCAGTAAGTGTGCTGTCAGTGTGGTGAGGAACTGTAGCATTATTGACTGAGATGTGTGGGTGGATCAGAAGTGAGTGATGACATCCAGATCTGGGCTCAGCACACAGGCTTACTTCTGCTGGCCACCCCCATCACCAGAATCCATGTGTGTGGGTGCACACGGTGGGGACAGTGCAACGTTCTTCTTTGTTTAATTGTCGACCAAGCCTGATAAAAAAAAATTAAACTCCCCCATTGCATGGTTACGTCAGATACCCATTGAATTTCACCCTGAATACAATGATCAACCACCAGAGAAAAGGGTATTTAATAGTTGTTCTGATTTTTCAGATTCAACGGCCATAATTTGAAACTTGAAGATCGCAGATTGAATAAGAAGCGCAAACTCAGACTACCTTTCCTATTAAAAAAAACTAGAGTTAAAAACTTACTTTGCCACAATGAATGGGAAATAAAGTATGATTAACATTCACCTTTCAGGAGTATCACCACATTTTGCAGAACCAAGATCAGCCCCGGAAGGACGTCTGGACTGCAAGTCAATCATTGAACCGGTTTATGTCATGTCTCAAGAATGAAATATCAATCAGTTAAGTCTCCAAATGGAGCTCCTGTTTTCTTTAAAAGCAGCTATAATTCTTTGTAAGCCCGAGGTGCTGACTGCTGTAATTAGTTAAAGAAGGCGTGGGGCTGAAAGGATTTAGTCAGCTGCCACTGGGAGATTGTGCCTGCGCTCTCCTGTTAAACACTCAGTTGTCCCAAGACAAGCAACTGGGTGCAGTAGGCACTGATTTTAGGAGAGTGAGTAATGCTGTTCAAGTGAAACACTCACCGATTACCACCTCTGTACATGTTAACCTCGCTGCAACTCATGCTTTCTGCTCAGTGTTACAAGCACTATTCATTAGTTCCCATTGCTCCATGTATGCCACCTGTTGTACATTTTGGAGAAAAGCATTTTAAAATTAATGGAGTGTAATCTGTTTAGGTCACTTTGGGATTTGCACCTTCGGCACCTGGGTGGAGCAGAGAAAGTCAAATCTGAATGAGAGTCTAAACAACCCTGTTTCTTCCATCAAAAGGAATGAAAATAGAATTGAAGCTGTTTTGGGGAGAACATGATCCAGACTGCCAGGTTTTCCTATCCAGATAGATTTAAGCCCCAAAGTGTAGGACAAGAAATTAGTTCATTTCATTCTGCAGCCTGATTTCCAATAATGACTTATGATTTGATTTATCTACATGAATATATTTCCCCAAAGCTCATGCTACTTTATATTTTCAAAATGATTTAAACACATGCATAATGCATCCATTGTTTTATAAAGATTTCCCTTTTCGTTCACTGTTCAGATTGTTTTTGAGATTTGTAGTTTCTCAATATAACTTTGCAAAATTCTGGCTTTGAAATTCCTAACGATGGTATTAACAGATAAATGGTTCAGATGACATACCTTTGTTTACTCTTTCGAATTGACCATTAAACTGTTTATTTAAAACCAAGTTAAACTACCACATATATAAATAGCAAAGAACTGTTACATAAGTATCTGAAGTACTTATCTAATAATGGGCATAAGGAAAAGGTGGCAATCTTTAAATATGTTTAAACGTTCACATAAATATTCAACCTTTGGCACACATTTGTCAAGGGGTAAAGTTTGGTCATAAAGAAATATTAACTATTTCTTGAGGATTTTACTGGCCATCACAACCTGAGCTCTTTCCAGGAGGAGAGGCTGAAGGTGTACACACAACCGCTAATCTGGAGATTTCACCCTTAACAAGTAGCTGATTACCTAGATTGGGGGCTTCAATGTTTGGATTCATTGTATTTGAAATTCACTGCTTATACTGTGACTTTAGTTGGTCAATTCATAAAGAAAGAACACTTTAATCTAAAATCATCTAATCAGAACACTCGAATTGGGATTTTTAGCTGTTGATTCAGATACGTGCAGGTTCATGATGTAAATGTTCCATGTTGCACCCAACACTCCATAATATATCTGTTACTGATAACAGGATGTGATCCCTGCTGGGAAGTTTGTGTTTGTGGATATAAACATGGAAAAGATGGAGACAAGTTTAAGCCAAGCTATAATGCATCCTTTCCTCCCTTCACCCCACCCATGGTAGAACATGCTACCAACAAAATCTGATTATTCATTAAATGTAATCATTTGAGTAAGAAATGTCTTACTTAACGTGGCCGACGGGCAGGACTTCAGGTCAGACTGAAGCGCAGGGGACTTCGACCCCCTCTCCCTACCACCCTACTGGCCAATGTACAGTCCCTTGAAAATAAAGTGGAGGACTTAAGGGCAAGGCTGCTTTACCAAAGGGAGCTGAGGGAATGCGCTGTGTTCTGTTTCACAGAGTCATGGCTTACCTCCAGCTCCCCAGACTCAGCATTTCAACCTGAAGGGTACTCCATCCACTGCAATAGACCGTACACTGGCATCTGGGAAAGGGAGAGGAGGGGACAACTGCCTCATGGTCAACTCTGCGTGGTGCTCAGCCATGGAGTCCTATCCAACTCCTGCTCTCCGCACCTCGAACATCTAACGGTGAAGTGCCGTCCCTTCTACCTACCAAGGGAATTCACCTCCATCATCCTAACAGCAGTCTACATCCCTCCCCAGGCAGACGTCCATCTGGCAGTAGGGGAGCTGCATGCCGTGGTCAACAAGCACCAGACGGCTTACCCCGAGGCGTTTACCACCATTGCCGGGGACTTCAACAAAGCCAACCTGAAGAAATTGCTCCCTAACGTCCACCAACATGTCTCCTGCAGCACCAGAGGACCAAACACCCTTGACCACTGCTACACGACCATCAAAGATGCTTATCGCTCTATCCCTCGTCTTCACTTTGGTAAATCCGACCATACCGCGGTGCTGCTGCTTCCTGCCTACAGGCAGCAATTGAAGAGCGCACCCCCAGAGGTGAGGACAGTACAGAGCTGGTCGGGGATGGCAGAGGAACAACTCCAAGACTATTTGGAGTCTATAGACTGGGCAATGTTCAGGGACTCAGCAACGGACCTGAACTAATATGCCACAGTTGTTACAGACCTCATAAAGAAATGTGTGGAGGACTGCGTCCCAACAAAAACCTTCTGAGTGTTTCCCAACCAGAAGCCTTGGATGTGATCGGGCATTCAGGTCTGGTACAGAGGTCTGCAAGAAGTCCAAATACGACCTTGGCAAGGCCATCAAAAAGGCCAAAAGAGACTTCTGTTGGAGGATGATACGGATGTTCAGCACCTGTGGCAGGACTTGAATGCCATTACCTCCTAAAAGGCGAAATCAGGAGGCAGCTCAATTGTCAGCGAAGCATCACTCCCTGACGAGCTCAGTGCGTTTTACGCACGCTTTGATAGGGCGAACACTGATGTGCCTTCCCGAGCCCCCATTCGCCATGACGTTATTTCAGTCACAGTCACAGAGGCCGATGTCAGAAGATCCTTCAGGGGGGTGAACCCTGGTAAAGCACCTGGACCTGATGGTATACCCGGTCGTGTTCGAAAAAACTGTGTGGACCAACTGGCTGGAGTTTTTACGGACATTTTCAACCTCTCACTTCTGAGGTCTGAGGTTCCCACCTGCTTTAAAAGGGCATCAATATCGGTCCCAAGAAAGGCAGGGTGACGTGCCTCAGTGACTATCGACCAGTGGCGCGAACGTCTGTGGTGATGAAGTGCTTTGAGAGGTCGATTATGGTGCTTATCAACTCCTACCTCGACAAAAACCTGGACCCACTGCAGTTCACTTACCGCCACAACAGGTCAATGGTCTCACTGACTCTCCACTCTGCTCTGGACCACTTGGATGACAAAAACTCATATGTCAGGCTGTTATTCATTGACTCCAGCTCGGCATTTAATACAATCATCCCCTCCAAGCTGGTTACCAAGCTCTCAGATCTGGGTCTCTGCGCATCCCTCTGCAATTGGATCCTCGACTTCCTCATCCACAGACTGTCTGTATTGGTGGAAATGTGTCATCCTCGATAACAATCAGACAGGGAGCACCTCAAGGCTGCGTGCTCAGCCCTCTGCTTTACTCACGCTATACTCATGACTGCGTAGCCGGACATAGTGCGAACTCCATCATCAAGTTCACCGAAGACACCACTGTTGTGGGACAAATCACAGATGGGGACGAGTCAGAGTATAGAAGGTGGATCGAGCGATTAACCAAATGGTGCCAGCACAATAACCTGGCTCTCAACACCAGCACAACCAAGGAACCGATTGTAGACTTTGGAAGGGATAGGATAGGGACCCACAATCCCGGGGACGATGGTGGAAAGGGTCAAGAACTTCAAATTCATGGGCGTGCATATTTCCAAAGATCTTTCCTGGTCCCAGCACTGATGCAATTATAAAGAAAGCACATCAGTGCCTCAACTTCCTGAGAAGATTACGGAGAGTCGTTATGTCAAAGAGGACTCTCTCGAACTTCTACATGTGCACAGTAGAGAGCATGCTGACCGGTTGCATCGTGGCTTGGTTCAGCAACCGGAGCGGAAAATGATGCAGAAAGTTGTAACCACTTCCCGGTCCATCATTGGCTCTGACCTCCCCACCATCCAAGGGATCTATCGCAGTCGCTGCCTCAAAAAGGCAGCCAACATCATCAAGGATCCCCACCATCCTGGCCACGCACCCATCTCTCCGCTACCATCGGGCAGAAGGTACAGGGAGCCTGAAATCTGTTACATCCAGGTTCAGGAACAGCTTCTTCCCTACAGCCATCAGGTTATTAAACTCGCCAACAAACAGACTGAACTGTAACAGCCTATTGCACTTTATCTGCTTATTTATGTGTATATTGAACTGAACTGTTCTGTATTTTTTTGCCTACTATATTCTGTTGTGCTGCAGCAAGCAAGAATTTCATTGTCCTATCTTGGACACATGACAATAAACTCACTTGACTTGACTACTTTTGAAATTAACAGTGTCTCAAGTGGAGTGGAGAGAGTTTGGGAGAAGACACAAGAGGAAAGAGACAGTTTGGAAGGTAATAAGAAAATCACCACCTAGACAAAGAAAGAAAGGGTGCAAATTTCAGATCAATCTATTTTTCATGGGTCCCCATGTCTACAGTGCTGCTGCTGTTTGGACAGCCACAGCTGCTTCACACACATGCACATGCCTGGCCTCCATACCTCACACTGAATGTCTCTATACATTCCTTATTTTCTCTTTACAATACAGTAAACAAGGAAACAGGCCATCAATTATTAGTGCCGATTATATCTAAATTTCAGAGCCATGAACAGATTTTTGTGAAATGAAACAGATTGCCTTATGCCAACAATAACAAACGGTGTTGTTGAATATAAATCAAATGCTACAGACATTTCATGCTTGACTCATTTGGTGCGTTAGACAAATGTAGACCAGCCTGGCAAAGTTTGGAGTGTCTCAGAATGTGTGACTAATGTAACTTCATAAGATATTATTTCTGATTTATTCTCTCAGTCTCACCACATGAAAAATAACAGAAAATGAAGAATTCGGTAATAATCTCTGCAGAAGATTTAGTCTAGTGCTTCACTCACAGAAAACCATGAGAGAAAGAATAACTCATCGTTCTGATTCTACACTGTTAATTATTCAAAATAAGCCCACTCCATTTTCCCTGAAAGTATAAATGTTTGTCAGTGCGCAGTTCAATAAATGCAGTCTGTGGCAGGGCTTGAATGCAATCATCTCGTAGGAGGCGAGATCAGGAGGCAGCTCGAATGTCGGCGAAACATCACTCCCTGACGAGCTCAATGCGTTTTACGCACGCTTTGAAAGGGAGAACACTGATATGCCTTCTCCAACCCCCATTCGCTGTGACGGTATTTCAGTCAATCACAGAGGCCGACGTCAGAAAATCCTTCAGAGAGGTGAACCCTCGGAAAGCGTCTGGACCTGATGGTATACCTGGTCGTGTTCTCTAAAAACCTGTGCAGACCAACTAGCTGGAGTTTTTACGGACATTTTCAACCTCTCACTTCTGAGGTCTGAGGTTCCCACCTGCTTTAAAAAGGCATCAATTATACCGGTGCCCAAGAAGAGCAAGGTGACGTGCCTCAATGACTATCGACCAGTGGCACTAATGTCTGTGGTGATGAAGTGCTTTGAGAGGTTGATCATGGCACAAATCAACTCCTACCTCGACAAAAACCTGGACCCTCTGCAGTTTGCTTACCGCCACAACAGTTCAACGGTGGATGCGATCTCGCTGGCTCTCCACTCCACTCTGGACCACTTGAACAACAAAAACTCATATGTCAGGCTGTTATTCATTTATTACAGCTCGGCATTTAATACAATCATCCCCTCCAAGCTGGTTACTAAACTCGCAGAACTGGGTCTCTGCGCATCCCTCTGCAATTGGATCCTCGACCCTCATTCTCAGACCACAGTATGTTCGTATTGGTGGAAATGTGTCAACGTCGATAACAATCAGCACAGGAGCACCTCAAGGCTGCGTGCTCAGCCCCCTGCTGTACTCACTCTATACTCATGACTGTGTAGCCGGTCATAGTGCGAACTCCATCATCAAGTTTGCTGACAATACCACTGTTGTGGGACGTATCACTGATGGGGACGAGTTAGAGTGCAGAAGTGAGATCGACCGACTGACCAATGGTACCAGCACAATAACCTGGCCATCAACACCCAGCAAAACCAAGGTACCGATTGTGGACTTTGGAAGGGGTAGGATGGGGACCCACAGTCCCGTTTATATCAACGGGTCGATGGTTGAGAGGGTCAAGAGCTTCAAATTCCTGGGCGTGCACATCTCTGAAGATCTTTCCTGGTCCGAGAACACTGATGCAATCATAAAGAAAGCACATCAGTGCCTCTACTTCCTGAGAAGATTACGGAGAGTCGGCATGTCAAGGAGGACTCTCTCTAACTTCTACAGGTGCCCAGTAGAGAGCATGCTGACCAATTGCATCGTGGCCTGATTCGGAAACTTGAGATCCCTGGAGCGGTAAAGACTACAAAAAGTAGTAAACACTGCCCAGTCCATCATCGGCTCTGACCTTCCCTACCATCGAGGGGATCCATCACAGTCGCTGCCTCAAAAAGGCTGGCAGCATCATCAAGGACCCACACCATCCGGGCCATACACTCATCTGCCCACTACCTTCAGGTAGAAGGTACAGGAGCCTGAAGACTGTAACGGCCAGGTTCAGGAATAGCTACTTCTCCACAGCCATCAGGCTATTAAACTCGGCTCGGACAAACTCTGAACATTAATAGCCCATGATCTGTTTATTTGCAGTTTATCAGTTTATTTATTCATGTCTGTATATATTTATACAATGGTATATGGACACACTGATCTGTTCTGTATTCGTGCCTACTATGTTCTGGTGTGCTAAAGCAAAGCGAGAATTTCATTGTCCTATCAGGGACACATGACAATAAACTCTCTTGAATCTTGAATCTCCCCCCTGGTACAATACCCATTTACCGTCTTTCATACGGTCGACATTGTGGATTAGATAGCAGAACCAAAATATTCCAAACAAGATTGTTTCAATTCCCCCATTAAAATAAATACTCAATCACGAGACATAGCGCAAATGTCAACAGATTATTTGATGGTGCATTATAATGGCCAATCCAATTTAGTTGTGATCAATTGCAGTCAGACCAAGGCTTATTGGGGTGACACTTTTTATTGTTGGCCCAGAGACACTGGTACCAATTGCAGCTAAATAGCCACTACCCAAGCATAGAAATGTACAAATGTTACCATCATTGGTCCTTTCATCTCAAGCCCTCATATTTTAAACCCCCCCCCCCCCCCCCCCAATCCGGTGGCTCCCCTAAAGGGGGGGGCCACGGGGCATTATCTCTCCCCCCCCCCCCAAAAACTTTTTGCCCCCCCCCCACCTTTCCCCCCCCCCACACCCCCCAACCCCCGTAAAAAAAGTCCCCCCCCCCCCCCCCCCCCATCCCTGTCCCTCTCTATTGCTGCAAATGATAGCAATCCTTGCATTTGCTCAAGATTAGAATGCCAGAGTCTGGTCACAAAATTACATTCCTGTAAATGTTTAGATGACTGAAGAATATACTGCCTCTTACCAGTATTGTCCCAGGCAGAATTTGACATTCCTCAAACATTGCTAAGAATCAACAAAGAGATATAATAATATATAGAAGATACACAATAAACTCTCCTGACTTGACATGTCTTGACAGCTCCAAGTACCATTAATTGGTACATTACACAGAATAGGTAATGTCATGAAGTGGGATCATGCTTGAATCTACTGCCAGCAGTAACAGATTTTATCCTTGAACGACACCCCGAGAAGTATCCTTTGGTTCCAGTCTCGCATTTCATTAAATAACGTGGGCCATCCTGCCTTACTTGACAGAGTGGATGTTCAGAGGATGTTTTTTGGAAGAGCGTGGAGAATTTGGTTACTGGTAAAAAAAAATACTGATCTTAGATATAGATTAGGTGAATTTATTTTCACTCAGATAGTCATACTCATAAGCATTGGAATTATTTTCCTCAAAGGGCAATGGAAGTAAAGTCTTTGAATTTTGTAAGGCACAGATAGAGACTTGATAAGCTAATAAACAATAAAGTTCCTGGATGTGGGCAGGGATGCAGTATTCAGGTTATGATCAGATCAGCCATGAAGGTATTGAATGTTGGTGCAAGCTCAACAGACCACATGCGTACGTCTGCCTCTGGTTAGAATTCTAGTTCAGATCTATAAGGTATTGGTTTGATGTATCTCACCCTCATCTTTATATTTACCCAAAAGCATGCAAATACGCCCCGGATAAAACCAATAAATTTCAATTTCTACTATATTCTACACTCTGTATCTTCACCTTCTCTATTGTACTTGAGTTTGATCTTTTTGGATTGGATGCAAAACAAAGCTTTTTACTTTACCTCATACGTATGACAATAATAATAAACCTAACCTAACCATTTGCACCTCCATGGCATAGAACCTTTTCCAAGAGGTTCTAGATCAAATGCTTTTTCTGAGCCTTACGACTGCAAGTTGAAAGGAATATTTTTGGGGGAGGTAAGGTTACACTTGGTAAGTTAGGTAGGTACTGCAAAGATTTGATCGTTTTATTTTCAGAGCAGGATGACAATTTGCAGAATTTTCCCCCAAGGTCATGAATGGATAAATTGCACGTGATTGTGGAAGAATCTGGCTCACTGGTGTAAATGGTCATTTCTTGTTACAAGGTTACATTGTATTGCACTGTATTTACCATGCAGTAACAGGCTATTCAAGTAGATTCAAGTGTGAACCCACGTCCCCAACATTCCCATTTCTATGTAATGTACTTATCTAGACCAACATGGTCATGCATTTTTATGCTCCACATGAGCATCATCCTAGTCCTTTTGGGAACAAACCCTTCAAATACCAGCAAGGGGCCAGATGGTAAAACTTAAAGTGGTTTTGTGCCTCTAATACTCTATCAATTCTCTCTAATTTAATAGTTAAAGAACCCGGAGAAGATCTTTGAATTTCAGAACAGCTGTTTTACATCTTCCTATCCAGGTCACAGACTTTTGCTTCTAATGTTACAGAGTATAATACGTGATATTTAGAGCACAGAAACAAACATTCAGCCCAACGGGTCCATGCCAATGATTAAGATCCATGGAAATCACCTTCCCCCTGGTAATCGCACCATCGTAACCTTTTATCACTATCCTCTTTGTGAGTTTACTTGGATTCACCTTGTACTTATTTCTTTAATGTCCTACGATACTACATAGTAATTCTGTATTCTAATTGCTCCTTGGGTAAAGTATATATTTGTGTACATTTTCTATCGGATTTAACGTGACTGCCTCATGTTGTTGTACTTGTGATCTGTGACAACATTTACATCTTGAGCCTTATTTGGTCAGATTTTTACATCTAGTCTACTGAAATGAGTAGCAATTCATGTCAGGTTTACTTTCATTTGGTTACAATCCTATTTTTCAGTTACACGGGTGTTGAAGTGCTATTTCAGGTCGTATGAACAGACCGCATTATTACACTGCAACATAGTACAAATAAAATGTTGCATTACTGAAAGCATTTTTTATTACAATGCTTCTATGTATTATCATTCATAAATAATCAATAGTCTACTTTTATTCCTTTCAATTATTTCACTGCTGTATGTGGGATTAGGATGTCACAGAACAACCACTATATTTACATATTGTTGAGCCTATTACATTTTAAAAAAATGTGAAAATATGCTCCATAAAGTAAAATATTTCCCATCTAGTATCAATTGTGATTAAAACTACATGTGACCATTAGTCCTACAAGTCAGGGTGTAGAATTACATGTCAGAGTGTAGAGTTACATTCGATGCCATGGAGTTGCACATTATGGTGTACAGTTACATTGGCTTGTAAAATTACTTCTCATGGTGTAGTGATACATGTCAGACTGTTCTGGAATACCATGAATACACAAAATTTGAATGTTGAACCTTGAGAACTGTCCACAAATATATCCAGCATTGCTTTCCAATCATTTTATTTTTGTGCGCCTTAGACTGGGGTTTTGTAACCTTACAATAATCACTGCAGGCATTGTTTAAATCCGATTGTCTTTTCATAATTTATAAATCAGAATTGTTTAACCTGCATCAGAAAATGATTCAAAATCGAAAGACTGAAAGTTAATAAACAACAGCTTCCACAATGGGGTTTTGGATGTAAAAGATCTGCATTAAAAACAGAATACATAATTACAGTGGAAAAAAATGATCACAGATGTGAGTTGGATATCTTGCCCCCAGGAAAAATAACATTGCACTGGGATCACCTGCTCTGTTTAAACTTTCCTCTTTGTGGAAAGCAAACAGCCTGATTGGAAATGATCCTTTCATCATCTCTTGTTTAATTCTTGTTACCATTCTTTGAAGTTCCTCTTACTCCACTAAAATGTAGCTTGCAAACAAACAACATTCTTTACTTCAGCAGCAGACACAGTCACCATGTGCATTTGAGTACCTAAAGTTGCATGTTTTAAAAAGTAGCTAAAGATCTATGTTAAGTCCCTGATTCCATACTTTAGAGTAACATTTTGACTGGAGAGATTTAATGAGCTAATGTGATAAATCAAAGAACAATGATTATTTGGCACCCAGCTTTTGTTTCCGAGAGACTACAGCCAGCAAAAGGAGGTTTATACACAGCAAGGTGTTCAATGCTCGCGGCTAGCCATTCTTCGTCAGGCTATCAATAAAGCTCTGCCAAAAGCACAAAACTGGGCACAATCAGTAATCATTTTGCAAAATTAGAAGGGTGGCTAGTGTGGGAAATGGAAGTATTGTTCCATGACAACGTTTTCTTCTTCTTCTTAAGCCCTAGGGAGCATAGGCCATTGACAAATGTCCTCCACCTCACTCGGTTGTTGGCAGTTCTTTTGAGATCTCCCTGGTTGAGCCCACTCTCAGACATTTCTGACTGGACACCTCTTCTCCAGCTGTTCCTGGGGCGACCTCTTTTCCTTTTTCCTTGGGGGTTCCATTTCAGGGCTTGCCGGGTGATGTTTGTGGCAGGTTTCCTGACCACGTTTGCTCCCCTCCAAATACGGATTTGCATTTTTCATTAGTTGCAGAGGAACAGTGGGCATCCTGTACAACTTTTAACCAGTGTTACACTTTTTTTCGACCGAGCCAAACAGTAGCAATGACATCAAGAATGAAAAATTCCCCAGCAGTGCAGTCTACCAAACTGAATATGAAAAGAGCTGTAAGACGTTCTTGAATCTTTTGATAAAAATCACACAGCTTTAGAACATTTCTGCTTCATGTTAAAACACCCAATCATTCAATACCCAAGTAGTCAATTGATCCCTAGGTGTTCCCCAGCCAGTGAGGAGAAATTTCTATAACTACCCAGGCTCCAGCTCAGTTTTATTATTAAATATCCATGAGCAAAAGGAAGGAGTTGTTGTCCCAAATTAATAGAACGAGTGTCATTAATCGGCGGCAGCACTCAGAAGATCTCAAAAAATGTTCTACTGCACTGAGTCTTCGTATTGATTCAAGCTTTAGACAACAATGGAAGAAAAAGTCTGAAGAAGGGTCTCAACCCGAAACATCACCCATTCCTTCTCTCCAGAGATGCTGCCTGTCCCACTGAGTTACTCTAGCATTTTGTGTCTATCTTTGATTTAAACTATTCCCTCCTATACAACGGAGTTCCCTCCTAGACAAGAAAAGGTCAATACTAGTTCCTCTCTCTTCTCTTCTTCCGCTGGCTAATGAAGTATGGTGTTTGCCGTTATTAGCCCAATCACTTTCAATCCCACTTTCAAGTGAGGGTTTACAGCATTGAAGGTGGAAACATTGGCAGACTGCCTCTCCACCACTGGTTATGTGCACTGGACAATGAGGTAACAGTGAATTGGTATGAAAAGGAAACTTAAGATCCAGGTGGGCAAGCAGTAATAAAAATAACTATAAAGCCTGTGTAACTGTAAATGCAGTTGAAAGAATCAAGTAGCTTCAGATGATTAATAAAGTAGAGTGTAAATGAATTGTGTCAAATAGCCCAAATGTTCCTTTTGAGAATCTCATTTGCACCAAGTACTTAATGTTTCCTTTTCAACACCTCTTTCTGTTTCTCTGCAGAACTACTGAGAGCAATTCTTGGCTTGATGGCAGCTTTTAATCATAAACACAACTTGCACTTCAAATTATCATTCAGGGAAACAGAAGGTGCTCCCTGCAGCAGCCATCACCACGTAACCCAGCAAATAAACAGATGAAGGGAAACAATGAAAAGCCACGAAAACTCCAGACACTGAATAAACAAGAATAACTCACCCACTCAGAAATGAAGCTGCTGAATGGTGCCAAATGTGCTCAGAAATACGGAGATGAGGAGTGGGCATGTGACGGCAGAATATTTATACATCTTCAGTGCTTCCAGCTAGCCCTTGCTCTGTATAAGGTACATTCTGCTGTTTGACCAAGGGGGCTGTGCCAAAATCTCCTCCAGCCAACATTACACTGGCTGCCTGCAGTCACTACCATAGCCTGGACATTTAAGTTTCAGGTAAAAATTCTACAGTTCCAGAATTTTGTTGATATTTGTGGAATTATGCAGATCAGTGGACCTAATAACTTTATCATAAATCAAGACATTCTGATGAATATGCATTTTTATTTGATGAGAGCTCGACTCCCAAACTGTTTCTCATTTATGGAAATGTTAACACTTAGGTTTGGCACGACAAAACAAAGATTGGGTCCATTTAGTTTTTGAAATGAGCTCCCAGTATAACGAGACGGAGGCTTTTCTTCCAGACTTGATGGCCTTAATATTTATTCACTGCCAGAAATAGAGTGAGTGGGAGGATTTTTGGATTGGAACCCCAGAAGAATGTTGTTGGTCCCTTTCTGCTTCAAGGAAACCTCCACTAATCAGTCCACTAAAAAAGTACAGTGACCTATCTCAATCGCCCAGAAGCTCTAACATTGACCACAATTAAGTGCTTTTGAAAAATGTTATGAAATGTACCTGATAGTTATTATTAACTTCTGGGAGATGCTTTTGTTCACCTTTGGGTGTTGGAGTTATTTGCCAAATTTTGTTAACCTCGATTAGTCTAGAAATATATTCACAATGCTAGGTTGTTTTGCTCATAACATATCATAGGGTTGCTGGTATGGAGATTAGGACTAGTCTTGGGGCAACATTATGGAATGTGGTGCTAACTTGCAAAATGGCTCAATCAGAAATCTGAAGGATCAGCTACTCTTTGCCTGTTACCGTTTTCATATATCTATAAGGGGGACGGAAAACAACTTAGGAAAAAAACTTGACTTCTGGGAAGGGTCAAATTAAAACTACTGCCATCCAACCCAGGTCAAACACTGCTTACCACTATTAACCTCTCCTACTATCTTTTAAAACGTACAAAATACACACAAAACTGTGCAGTCCAACTGTCTAAGTTTAACTCCAAAGAGAACAAACACACACGCTGCTGGCACTCAGAGAGATTGGTTAAAGCGGCTTTACCTGGGAGAAGAATCCACCAACCCCATGCAACGCCAATAACATGGAGACCATTCCCTATTCTACATGTTCCTATATCTTCATAATATTCATAATATCATTTATCTTCTTATATAATCCATCAGAGTCGAGAATGATTTTCTTTATCCCTTGGGTTTTGAAATGACTAATGAAAAGGCCAATTGGGAGCTGTAGATTCTACCTGAGACAGAAGGCGGATTGGGATAAAATTAATTTGTGTGACGGTGTACCACTTTTCACATTTACCCTGGGTTTCTGGGTGCTCTCAGTGGTTTTCAGTGCTGCTGTGAATATTACTCCTCTACTTTATGCTCTCAAGAAGAGGGATTCCATGCATCAATAGGGATGGTGCATTTCTTCAGGATGTTTACCCCTGAATCTTTTCCAGTCTTCACTTGGTAATATCTTCCAATGATGCTCAAAATAGAGGGTAGACAAAAATGCTGGAGGAACTCAGTGGGTGAGGCGGCATCTATGGAGAGAAGGAATAGGCGACGTTTCGGGACGCGGGTCTCGACCCGAAACGTCACCTATTCCTTCTCTCCATAGATTCTGCCTCACCCGCTGGGTTCCTCCAGCAGTTTTGTCTACCTTCGATTTTTCCTGCATCTGCAGTTCTTTTTTAAACACAAAGCTCAGACCTGATTGTCCCGGAAGACCCATTGTCTCCGCCTGTTCGTGCCCCACCGAACTCATTTCCAAATACCTTGACTCCATCCTATCACCCTTGGTTAAATCCCTCCCTACCTATGTCCAAGACACCTCAGACACTCTCCGTCGTCTCCGCGCATTCAATTCTCTAGGCCCTCACCCCCTCATCTTCACCATGGACGTCCAATCACTATACACCTCCATCCCCCACCACGATGGTCTCACAGCCCTCCGGTTCTTCCTCGACCAGAGAAGCAACCCATACCCAGCCACTGACACTCTCCTCCGCCTAGCGGAGCTGGTCCTTACCCTCAATAATTTCACGTTCAACTCCTCCCACTTCCTCCAAATACAAGGCGTAGCTATGGGCACACGCATGGGCCCCAGCTATGCCTGCCTATTTGTAGGTTACGTCGAGCAATCCTTGTTCAATACATACCAGGGCCCCATCCCCGACCTCTACCTCCGCTACATCGACGACTGCTTTGGTGCCACCTCCTGCACCCGCACACAACTGACTGACTTCATCCACTTCACCACTAACTTCCATCCGGCACTCAAATACACCTGGACCATTTCCGACACTTCCCTACCATTCCTTGACCTCACTATCTCCATTGCAGGTGATAGACTTCTAACCGACATACACTATAAACCCACTGACTCCCATGGCTATCTGGACTACACTTCTTCCCACCCTGCTTCCTGTAAGGACTCCATCCCCTACTCCCAATTCCTCCGTCTACGCCGCATCTGCTCCACGGATGAGGCGTTCCACACCAGGACATCTGAAATGTCCTCACTATTCAGGGAACGGGGGTTCCCCTCCTCCACCATAAATGAGGCTCGCACCAGGGTCTCTTCCATACCCCGCAACACTGCTCCTCACCTTTCACCCCACCAGCCGTCACATACAAAAAGTAATCCTCCGTCAGTTTCGCCACCTCCAACGTGACCCCACTACTCGCCACATCTTCCCATCTCCCCCCATATCTGCCTTCCACAAAGACCGCTCCCTCCATAACTCCCTTGTCAATTCTTCCCTTCCCTCTCGGTCCACCCCCTCCCCGGGCACTTTCCCTTGCAACCGCAAGAGATGCAACACTTGTCCCTTTACCTCCCCCCTCGACTCCGTTCAAGGACCCAAGCAATCGTTCCAGGTGCGACAGAGGTTTACCTGCATCTCTTCCAACCTCATCTATTGCGTCCGCTGCTCTAGATGTCAGCAGATCTATATCGGTGAGACCAAGCGGAGGTTGGGCGATCGTTTCGCCGAACACCTCCGCTCGGTCCGCAATAACCAAGCTGACCTCCCGGTGGCTCAGCACTTCAACTCCCCCCCTCCCACTCCGCCTCCGACCTCTCTGTCCTGGGTCTCCTCCATGGCCACAGCGAGCAGCACCGGAAATTGGAGGAACAGCATCTCATATTCCGTTTGGGGAGTCTGCACCCCGGGGGCATGAACATCGAATTCTCCCAATTTTTTTAGTCCTTGCTGTCTCCTCCCCTTCCTCAGCCCCCCTGCTGTCTCCTCCCATCCCCCAGCCTTCGGGCTACTCCTCCTTTTCCCTTTCTTGTCCCCACCCACCCCCACCCCCGATCAGTCTGAAGAAGGGTTTCGGCCCGAAACGTTGCCTATTTCCTTCGCTCCATAGATGCTGCTGCACCCGCTGAGTTTCTCCAGCTTTTTTGTGTAACGCTCAGAATATAGTGTCTGTTTCAAGCATCTGGGATTGTGCATGCAAAGGCCAAGGCCTTCTCATTAGATCTGGACGTACAATTCAGGCCCCAATGCTAGAAATATCGGTCTGTGAGAAATTGCTAGCTGGATTTGGAGGATTTTGAAGATTCGCCATTGATAAGTCTCAGAAGCATGTAGAAAGGCAGGGATTACAATCACCCATCAGACCATGAGTTTTGCTCCAAGTTGAAGGATTAACCCTCAAACACCCTTTACCTCAGTCAGCCAATGATTGCTGGAGAAAATGATAAATGTTATCATTGGAGTCTGGCTTCACGGAGAGCTGGCTCCTGAAATAGGGCAAGTAGTTCACATTTGCTTTAGTCTCACCATGAACCTTGACAGAGGTTGATGTGATGGGGGAAATTGGAATAGGATTTTAGTCTTGCAGATGTCAAGTGTAAAGGCTTATACTCTCAGGTACTTCAGTCACCAAGCCAATGTCTTAGGAGCTTGGCTTCTGAAATCTCACGGCCATGTAATGCAGCTTGCTCACTGAAGTTGGTGAGATTGTGGCTCTAGATTGTAGAGCACCACAGACTGAACAATTTCCTATTTGTCCTATACATAGTTTAACTCTATGTGCAGCATTGTGGTCAATGATGCAGCCTTGCTTGACCTGTCTTCACTGTGGACTCATTCTTTAGGATCAGGCCTTGCATGCCATCGTGAAACAACCGTAAGATGAAGATGGGAAATACATGTTGAATCTTGTATTCAGAATTATTGCCAATAATGTGTCCTCCTGACCTATTCAACACTCAAAGCAGAGTTTTCTGTAAATTCACTTTGTACAAATTTGAAGGCATTCCACATTCATGATGAACATCCATTATATTGTGTAGGTATGCATCAGTCCCATACAAATTCCCACTGAATACATTTATTAATGCCTTATTGATGCCAATAGGTAGCTGCGAGTGTAAACTGTGATTTGTCTTAAACCAGATCCATGCAAGTTTTTAAAAAAACCAACTACTTGATGTTTTTAAATTATTCATGCAATGTATAAAATGGTTTATAAAATAAACATTGCACTTAGAGCTCATTCATACAGTTCTGAGAATGTGGTGTTTGTACATCTTCTTAAGATACATGTAGGACATCTTCTAGAAGGCTTTTAACAAGGTCATTTAATTTTGTGACTTTAAAGATATAGATTTTTTTTTCTGCAAAACTTTCATACAGTGGGTGTTCCGTTCTGTTCTTACTAACCTCATCGTTGAAAAGAAACATGAGCTTGTCATTGTGTAATAGCAAATAATGTGGACTTTTTATGTTTATGCACTTTGTAATTAGTAGTTATAATTTCCTCTTGTGGGATATATTTTTTCTTATTATATTGCCTAAACAAGGATTAGTGAAATATTCCTCAATAGCTTTTCATCTAAGGATTTGGGGTTCTTTCAGAAGCTTTTAATTAAATGTTCTGTATTGTTTCATTTATTTTAGCTGAATTTCACTCCATTATCATTCTACCAATTGTCCAGCACTAGGTTGTTCAATCAAACTAATCAAAAACAGGACTGAATGGATTGGGTAATTGTAACCATCACATAATGACACAATGGTGCTGAACTGCCTTCTTGAACAACTGCAGGTCTTTCAGTGAAGATGTCCTACAATGCTTTAGTGCAGAGTTCCAACATTTAGACCTGACAATGATGAATGAACAATAATCTATTTCCAAGTCAGTGCAGTGTTTGCCTTGGAGGGGAAGCTGCAACTGGTGATGTTCCAGTTGCCTGCTGGCCGTGGTGGTAAACATTGTGGGTTTGACAGAGTAGCCTACACGAGTAACTGCAAAGAATTGTGAAGATGGCATACATTGCAGCAACTGTGTGCCACTGGTGGAGGGAATGAATGTTTAAGGTGATGGATGGGGTACCAATCAATCTTTACCCAAGATAGTGTCAAGCTTTTTTTTGAGTATTATTGGAGCTGCGCTTATAAAGGCAAATTGAGATATTCATCTTCTTTCTGACTTGGGCCTAATGGGTGGTGCATAGATTTTGAACATCAGGAAGTGACTCACTCATCCATGATAGACACATCACTGAAACTCACAGATGCAACACCCCGCCATCTTTAAAATGACAAATAATCACTTGCAGCAACTAACCAAATGCCGAAACCATCATGGATGACATATTTTTCATTTTTCATACTTAATTCTGTTTCGCATATTCCATCAACTCACGCTCTCGATTTACAAATGGCAGATAGATAAGCTTGAACCACTTTCATCCTCTCACCCTGCACCACAGCCTCGTGATGTTCTTCTTTCTTTTAGGGAGGAAAATGCAACATGTCCAGGAAGTGAAGCCTCAGCAGACAGTTAGTGATGATGCAGACAAAATGTGACCACATTTCACACTGGGCAGCAATCAGCTCAATACTGCAACACAGTTTGTTAAGAGATACAGCATGGAAATAGGCCCTTCATCACACTGAGCCCACACCGACCATTGATCACCCATTCTCACTAGTTCTATGTTATCACACTTTCTCATCCACTCCCTACACAAGTTACAGACGCTAATTAACCAACGCATATATCTTTGGGATGTGGGAGGAAACTGCAGCACCTGGAAGAAACCCACGTGGTCACAGAGAGAATGTGCAAACTCCACACAGACAGCACCAGAGGTTAGGATCCAACCCAGGTCTCTGGTGCTGTGAGGCAGCAGCTCTACCAGCTGCATCATTGTGCCGCTGCACTGCGCCACTGCACTGCCCTGCTGCTGCATCAGAGGCTAAGACAGAGATGGTCTCTGCAAGTGGTGTGGCAGTGGACAGAACAGTTCTCCAGACAGAAAAGGGGACAAGAAAAATATATCAAGTGCTGGACTAACTCAGTGGGTCTGTATCTCTGGAGGACACAGATCGGTGACATTTCAGGTCGGAATCTTTCTTCAGAATGATTGTAATGGGGGGGGCTGGAAAAATGGTTGGAGTAGGACAAAGCCTGGCAAGTGATAGATGGATAAGGGTGAAGAGGGTTTGATTGGCAGATGGGCGGACAAATGCTAGAGATGAAAAGGAGACAAAATGATGTAAGATAGTACTGATGTTGACATGTTGGAGAGTGAGATGGTTTGGCAACAGAGGACTCAGATGAGGACATTGATGGTGGAGTCAACAGGTAAAATTAGGTGTGTAAACACAGTTAAATGCTTGGTGACTTAGCAGATCTGCCAGAAAGTCTTCATGCAATGTTACGTACAGACAGTACACGGAGTCAGGATCGAGCCTGGGTCTCTGGCATTGTAAGGCCAGTGCACCACTGTGCCGCCTTTATATGCTGCCCCAGATACATATAGAAAACATCCACTGGAGGACTGAGAACAACAATACAATATCAATAAGCAACTAACTACATGGTGCAGAAGATTCTGTTAAATAGCACTGGTGGGGTTGGGGCAATGGATCTTGCTGTTGCTTAACATATGAACAGCCTAATGAGGTTGACAAAGTGTGTAAAATGGAAGGTAGACAAAAATGCTGGAGAAACTCAGCGGGTGAAGCAGCATCTATGGAACAAAGTAATAGGTGACGTTTCGGGTCGAGACCTTTCTTCAGACTGATGATGCGATTCAAAATGTTATGCCTGGTGTCAAATCTGTGAAACATACGAAAAAACATATGAATTTCACTGATAGACATTGAATGAACACTCACTAATAACCTCACCAATATGACAGGCTGCAAGGTTTATAAGAACATTAGAAACAGGCCATTGCCTGCTCAGCTATTCCATAAGATCATGGCTAACTCTTCTCGAGTCTGAAGAAGGGTCTTGACCTGAAACGTCATCCATTTCTTCTCTCCAGAGATGCTGCCTGGCCCACTGAGTCACTCCAGCTTTTTGTGTCTATCTTCGGTTTAAACCAGCATCTGCAGTTCCTTCTTATACATATTCACGTATCCTGTCTATAACTCTATGAGGACCATTTGCATCATCCTCACAGTCCACATCGCTTTACAAAGTCTTGGGAAAGACTAAGTGCACCAAAAAACATTACATGCCATTTTACTTCCCAGAAGCATTCATAATTGCTAAATACTGAAAACTGCTCAATCCTAATTTATGTCCATGTGATCTTGTTAATTTTCCTACAGCACTAACTGCACTTTGAAACATCTAATGCAGAAGAGATGCAGATCGCTCTGCCATCCCATTGTGAACAAATTGTTTCTTTACTAGCTTACTAATGCCTTCCTTATAGTGAATATGTTGGGAGCTGCTGTCTTGCTGGGATTTGCACTTCCCAGTCAACAGTGCCTAGGTCACGCCTCCAAGAGACAAAATCTGCTCTCCCTTTGCTCCATAATATCAGTGTCAACTGCTTTCCCCTCTCCACCACTTTCAAAAGGGTAAATTGCTAGTCTGAGGCTGTGCTAAGAAATGTAACGAGGACAGTGTTAAGGAAACTTTATTCTGCTTCTAACTTGTGCTTTATTTGACTTGCAAACACCTGAGCTTGCACAGGTAGTTTTTCTTTGCATTGAAACTGTACAACTTTGAAGATGAAGATTTAATCTACATTCATCCTATGTTAGAACATAGAAGACGGATGGGGTGTGGTGGATATTTTCCCCTTGTAATATTTTCAAATTCAGTGAGATCATGTGGAAAATACGATATGATACGATAAACTTTATTGATCCCCGAAGGGAAATTGGTCAAGTTGATGAACACGAGTCCTGGCTGTCTCCAATGGCATCCTGACAACTATTCCTTGTATATCTGCTGTATGCAAATAATAAGAAAGGGAGCAAGGCTTTTCTACTCATTTTGCTATTGGGCCTCTTGTTGAATATAAGCACAAGAAGAAGCACTAAAGGGAGAGAACACTGTTGTGATCATGTAGTACTCATTTGGTCAGACTTACCAGAACCGGGAATGGGAAACTAATCTGTTCTTTGATAGAAAATATCTGCCTCTTCAAGATAATTTGCCATTACGTTGAAGGGGCCATCACAGTCCCTCTCTAATCATCCAGAGAGTCTGATCACTGCCTCTAAGACATGTACTCTCAAGATCCACCCTCTTATTTACAATTATACAAAACCTATCTTGTTCCAAGCACATTTGTATATGTACTGTATCCTACATTGAAAAACAAGGATGTACTGTTATCAGTAAGGTTGAATGTTGAAATTTACATTAACATTTTAATTATGACCTTGAGGCTCTGCTGTATGCACTAGGCACCACTTGAACATTTTTGTAAATAACATTTGTGATCTTCTTGCTACTGAGTAGGTAAATCCGCAAACTGCTTCTGTTTGTTACATTGGATATACAAGAGACTTCAGTTGCTTGAATCTTGAGCAAAACGAAGCACTGGAGAAAATCAAGGCAGCGCCTGGGGAGAGAATGGACATTTCAGGTGACATTTCAGGCCGGGACCCTTCAGCCTGATTGGCTTAAGGGGGAGAAAGCTGGAAAAGAGAGGTGGAGGGCGGACAAGGTTTGGCAAGCGATTGGTGAACATAGGTGAGGGGGCTTGAATTGGCAGGTGGATGGAGTAAGTTACAAAGACTAGAGGTGAAAAGGAGACAGAAGAGTGTCGGGTAAGGAGAGAAGGAGTTAAATGCAAAGCCGGAGTGGGGATGTGGGTGGAATGGTACAGAAGGAAGAGGAAGGGTGGAACTAACAGGGAAATGGTGTACTCGGAGATGGAAGATGAGTGTATAAGGAGGAGAAAAGAACATTTCTTTTCAAGAGAGATAGGGACATGGTAGGAGAAATGGGAGCACCAGCGTGGAGGTGAGAAGCACAGGAAAGAAAGAATAGGCGGTGTTACTTGAATATGGAAAATTCATTGTTTGTACCATTGTGTTGCAATGGTATGTAATGTAATGGGTGGAAGTGGAATTATTGATGCTGTTCCTCCAGTTGGAAGTGGCCTCACTCTCACAATGTAGGAGTTCAGGGACAGGAAGTTCGGTATGGGAATGGGAAAGAGAGTTTAAAATGATGATCAAATGAGAGATCCAGCAAGCTTTGGCATAAAGTTCCTCCATTTGCTGGGTCTCCCTGTTGCTAATCACTTTTTGGTCCTTTTCACCACGACCCTTTTTCACTTACTCCACCCATCTGCCAACCAAACCCCCCTCAACTGTATCCACTCATCGCTTGCCAGGTCATGTTCGCCCTCTATCTTTCTTTTTCAGTTTTCTCTCCCTTACTACAATCAGTCTGAAAAAAGGTCTTGACCCAAAAATGTCACCTGTCCATACCATCCGCAGACATTGCCTGACCCACTGAATTCCTCAAGCACATTGTGTTTTACTCATTGTTTTATCTGCCTGAAAGTAGCAATTGGGATGAGTAGATGAAATATGGCATTGGATATAAATTGTGCTTTACCAGCTATACACTTCTTGAAATATGAATTTCATTGTTCTATCTGAGACATATGAGAATAAAACACTCTTGACTTGAATGAAGACTAATGCAGAAATATTTTATTTTCCACCACTAGCTTCTTAGACTACTGCAGTGATCCTGAACTATGCTGATCCTACAAAGAAACTCCCAACTATCTTGATCTAGACCATAACATTTCTTGCTTATCTTCCTCATCCCCTGACAGAGGCTTAGTATAGTAGGGCAGGTAGCTCACCAGAAGCCTCCCCGCTCTCAATATATAAGAGAGGAGTGAGGTGGGATACTCTCCACATACCTGGATGGGTCAAACCTCAATGGTCCTCATGCGCTTCAAATCGCATCCAAAACAGTTTTATTTTACAGGCACTTTAGCTACCCATCTGAAGGTCGACCCTCTACCATCACTCTGCTGTTGCCAAGTCTGCTTACAAGCAGCAAGATAGAAGCTTGCCATAGCTTCTTTCTAACAGCCCCACCCAAACCTACCAGCTCTACCATCAAGAATGACAACGTCAAAAGATGAACAGGAACAACATAATCTGTATAATCCCACAAGTCAAAAATCATACTGATATGGACATACTGTATGTCCCCTTCAGCCTATGAAGCCTAGGGCCTCGAAATCTAGGGGGGCTCCGGCCAAAGCAGGACTCGAAATTAACGGTTGCCCGGGTGCCAATGGCCACTTGACGTCCCTCCGGGCAACCTATAAGTTGTGTCATTTTGCCGAGCTTGGCAAGCATCCGAGACACCAGCCGTTCAACTCTGAGTGGGCCCCCTCTCTATCTCTCTCTCTCTCTCTCTGTCACTCTCCGTCTCCGCCCGCCATCCGTATCCACGCCCGGGCCGCCGGGTCTCCGCTCTCCGCTCACTCCTCATCCTCCGGCATGGCTGGCCACCTTGCACATGCGCACTGCCACTGCCTGCACATCCTCCCCCTGCACATGTGCACAACCACGGCCAGCACATCATCGGCCGCCCTGCACATGCGCACTGCCACGGCAACTGGTTGGCGCTGGCCACTTTCTCCCTCGCTTTGAATTGTGGGAGATCTGGCCGCCATTGTTGTCCGGTCGCTGCCTCGCCGCGACCGCTGAAAACCAACGCAGAATCACTCCCAGGAGCTGGAGTAACTCCCTGGAGTAACTGTTGCTTCTGGTTTCCTGGTCCTCCAAAAATATTCTAAATGGAATTTAAACTGGAGGTGGTGGAGGGCTGAACAATAACAGCTTATTGCATTTTATCTGTTTATTTATTGTGTATATATATGGTCTATGGTATATAAACACACTGAACTTTTATCTCCTGTTCTGTATTATGTTTACATATTCTGTTGTGCTGCAGCAAGCAAGAATTTCATTGTCCTTTTTGAGACACATGACAACAAAATTCTCTTGACTCTTGAATTGGACTTTAGCAAAAAAAAAAGGGTTCTTGGGGAAAAAAAGAGCTACCTTAAATTTAGTTGCGTCTGGTTGGGTAACTATGGTAGGGTGAAGACTATTCCATGCTTTAATTGTGTGGGGGAACTCCATGGAGCAGCCAGCAACTCTGGGTAGAAGAAATTAGGTGATGTTTTGGGTAGAGACCCTTCTTTAGACTCCCTCTGGTTTTAGTGTTTTTAGTTTCATTTAAAGATACAGCGTGGAAACAGGTGCTTCGCCCCACCGAGTCCACGCCGACCACCGATCACCCGTACACTAGTTCTATCCCACACATTAGCGACACAAGTCAAGAGTCAAGAGTGTTTTATTCTCACGTCTCAGTTAGAACAATGAAATCCTTACTTGCAGCAGAACAGAATATGTAACCATAGTACTGTGTAAACAATGTCAAAACGAGAAAACAAAATGGTGTATATTTCTATATGAATATATAACTATATAAATATATGTGTGTGTGTGTGTGTGTGTGTGTATAATATATATACTCACACACACACACAAATTCACTCCTGGGATTAATAAAGTTCTATCATGTAGTATCGTGTGTGTAGGAAGGAACTGCAGATGTGGGTTTAAATTGAAGATAGACATAAACAGCTGGAGTAACTCCACAGGTCAGACAGAATCTCTGGACAAAAGAAAAATATTATGTTTTGGGTTGGGTCTGAAATAGGTTCCTGCACACCTTTGGAATGTGGAAGGAAATAAGAGCACCCGGGGAAAACCCATGCAATCAAAGGGAAAAGGAGCAAACTATACAGACAGCACCCATATTTAGGATCAATTCCGGGTCTCTGGCACTTTTAGGCAGCAACTTTATGGCCAATGTACTGCCTCATAGTCTTGAACTGAATTAAAACATACAGTAGCTGTAAAGGGGGACATAGCGTCACTTGGAGATTTAAGACTGAAAATGGATATTTTCATTTTTTTAGTAACCAAAGTTATCAACGTATAATTTTTTGTGTGTTGGAAAACAAAATATAGTGGCACAGCTGGTAGACTTGCTGCCTCACACGCCAGTGATCTGTGTTCGATCCTGTCCTCGGGCACTGTGTTGAATTTGCACGTTCTCCCTGCAAGCGGGTGGGTTTCCTCCCACATCCCAAAGATGCATTGGCTTTGTAGGTTAACTTGTCTTTGTAAAATTGCCCCTAATGTGTGTGGAGTGGGTGAAGAAAGTGGGATAACAGAACTTGTGTGAATGGGTAGACAAAAATGCTGGAGAAACTCAGCGGGTGAGGCAGCATCCAAGGAGCGAAGGAAATAGGCGACGTTTCGGGTCGAGACCCTTCTTCAGACTGATGTGAGGGTGGGGGGGGACTGGAAGAAGAAAGGAAGAGGCGGAGACAGTGGGCTGAGGGAGAGCTGGGAAGGGGAGGAGAAAGCAGGAACTACCTGAAATTGGAGAAGTCAATGTTCATACCGTTGGGATGCAAACTGCCCAAGCGAAATATGAGGTGCTGCTCCTCCAATTTACGGTGGGCCTCACTCTGGCCATGGAAGAGGCCCAGGACAGAAAGGTCGGATTCGGAATGGGAGGGGGAGTTGAAATGCTGAGCCACCGGGAGAACAGGTTGGTTATTGCGAACCGAGCGGAGGTGTTGGACGAAGCGATCGCCAAGCCTGCGCTTGGTCTAACCGAGGTTGATCATACGCTGATTAATCCAACCACATTTTTGTTTGGAAGTGGAAAGAAATAATAGAAATTGCATTCATTGCAATGTGTAAAAAGAGTTGAGATACTGTATTATAATTTTGCTGCATGTCATTGTGGTATATATCATGTCTTGATTGGTGAATATGCTTAGTTTGTGACTTTGAAGCAGAAATAATATGTGAATGCTACATTGAGCATAATTCCGACTTCGTCCGAGCACATTATCGCAAATTGGTGTCAATCTGGTGGACTCTTCCATCTTCCTCTAGTCGTGGGGGTGGGGGATTGAGAGGGGCCTCACAAGTGGAATAGTCTAGGGCCTCTCTTCATCTAAATCCGGCACTGTTCTTAGGCAGTCCCTCAGATGCGAGAGAGGTGGGATACTCTTTATTTCCAGTCCACTGTGGATTCTCAGGTGACTAAAAAGGACAAAGGACAAAGGATATTTATTGTCACATGCACCATTTCTGGTGTAGTGAAATTTGAGTTGCCATTTGCAGCACACCAATAAAAGTAAGACACCACATTAAAGAAGAATTTAACATAAAACATAAAAAACATCCTCCCCACAATGGTTCCCACTGTGAGGAAAGGCAACAAAGTCCAGTCCACTTCCTCTTGTTCACCCGTAGTCGGGGCCTATTTGAGGCCTCCGCAGTCGCCGCAACTGCGGCCCGATGTTTCAGGCCCTCTCGCCGGATGATGCTGCTCCGGCGTCGGGAGAACACTTTTCAGCGGCTTGGAGTGACCGGAACAGCCGCTTCCTCCCCGGAGACCGCGGCTCCCGAAGTCCACAGGCCGCGCTGGTCGGAGCTCCGACACTGGCGATCTCAGCGAGAGATCCCAGGTTCCGCGGTGTTTAAAAGTCAGCGCCGCCGCGGCTGAAAGCTCTGCAACAACAGCTCCGCGATGTTGCGGTGGTCTCAGCACTCCGGAGCCCACCGCACGACGACCCGAGCAAGGTATCGCCTGCTCCGTGATGGCGCCTCAGTGCTGCGCCGCCGCCGAAGCCGAAGTTCTGGTTGGTCCCTGCAGGAAACGCCACGCCAGTCCCATTAGTCGGCCGCGAGGAAGGGGCGAAGATACGGCATGGAGGAAAGCCACATCTCCGACCAGGTAGGTTTTCCCCCTCCCCCTCCCTCCACCCAAAAAGATTAGACCTCCAAACAAAACTTTTTAACATACTAAAAAATTTAAAAAAGGGTGAAAGGACGGACAGCTGCAGGCTGGGCAGCCATACTCCACAGCGCCCGCTCGAAAATGAATCCAATGTAGTTAATGTAGACTCATCCACAGATGGGCCAGGTGCTGGCTAATGGGGTGGATGAGTAGGTAGTTTATTAGGTGGTCCACTCCTTCTACACCTTACGTAGGGCCACAATACCTTCCCAAATCTTCCTTCTCCAATTTTAGCAGGCACCAGCCAGATATTGCCGGGGTCAGAGGATATTGCATTTTTTCAAAGAACCCTTGAGCACCTGAATCTTTCCCTCTGGCCACCGAGTACTCTCTTCCCAAAATATTGCTCAGGAGTCTTGTGTTAGGCATGCAAATAGTGTACCATGCCTAATAGAGCTTTATGACGTAAACAGGGTCTCAGTACTGAGAATGATGGCCGAGTAGAGGATACAGACATTAGATCGCTTATCCTTCCAGTGAATTTTGAGGATTTTACAGAGACAGTCATGGTGGTATTTTTCCAGTTACTATTGCAGGGCTGAAATCACAGCTGCCCAGCAGACCATGGGTTTGTGCCAGGTGTGAGGTCTTGATCTTCAAACATGTTTTTCTGCAATTGATCAAAGAATATGCTGGTACATTGATGAATCTCATAATTGACATCTGCCTCCATTGAGAGGTGGCTCCAAAAATATAGAAACATATCTATTGCCCAAGTGCAAACTTGATCAAAATCGTGGATCTCTCTTTCCGGCATCATTGGGAGGACATCTTCACCATGAGTACTCCATCCATTTGTGGGTGCTCATCATCATCTTTCAAAGACAAATATGATAGGGAAATAAATACTTAGCAGGCAAATCCAGAGTCTGAGAATAAAATTTACATGGAATCAGGATTCAGAAAAATGAAAACAGATCCACACGAATGGTCTGTGTTGCTATAAATCTACCCATCACATCTGCTTTCTGTCTGTCCTAGCTACTGGGAAAATTCTTAGACTAATTAGATCCAATTGAAGAGGAAAAAAGTAACAGCCCTCTGCAGGCAGCTTGCATGGGTAAGGTGAACCGCCACTAAAACCTCCTGTCAAAGGAGGGACTTTGCAGGCCTCCCGATTGGCCTTTTGACGAGAAGGATGAGTACTGCATCTTTCCATTGTTAATGATGAGCCTGTTCCTTTAGCAGCTGCAAATTCACTTCAAACAAAACAGGATTCCCAATTAAATTCCAGGGTGCTGTAGAGGGATGAAGAACTGGGATTAAAGATCTTTATTCCTGTTTTCTTTCTGCTGTTTCTGGAAATTGATTATCTCCCCTGTAAATTCTTACATCAACAAAAAGCACTTATTTCCCCCCAAAATTAAACTTATGGCAGCACAATGGTAAATTATGTGGCACAGTTCAAATAGTAGAAATTATACATTGTATTATACATTGATGACAGAGATCATATGTTGACTTTGATAGTTTTCCTGAAGCCTTAAACTGTCCAATATGGAATTCCTTTATTGAACACCACATGATGGCATCAAATTAATGCCACATAATTGGCTGCATAAACCCAGCTGAAGCATAACCAAAGATCAAAATTGCCTCTCAATATTTTCTACATCCCTCATGGACAATTCAAACAAAATTTCCCCAAAGATCTTTTTTTTTTGTTTAAATGTAATTTAATTAGTGCGAAGCTAATGTATTTACTCTGCATCCCATGTTTATTACATAATAGTTTCCTCCATATCTTCTTACAATAATTTTGGTTGAATCAGCTCTTGTTTGGTTTCATTGTCTGCGTTTGGCCGGGTTGTGGTTACAGTTGAAATGTCAATTATTCAACGTAATTGAGAGCAGAAATGTACAGATGATTCTTTTGTTTGAATAATGAATAAAATTATTAAGTTGGCACAGTCGTGCAGTTGGTAATGCTGCTGCATCTCAGTGCCGAAAACCCGGTTTTGATCCTGACCTTGGGTGCTGTCTGTGTGGAGTTTGCACAATTTCCCTGTAACTGCGTGGGTTCCCTCTGGGTACTCTGGTTTCTTCGCACATCTCAAAGGCATTGAGATTTGTAGTTTACTTGGCCATTATAAATTGTCCCTTGTGCATGGGGAGTTGAGTAAAAAGTGGGATAACATACAACTGATACGAACGGGTGATTAATGGTCAGCATGAACTCGATCGGCTAAAGGGCCTGTTTCCATGATGTGTATCTAAACTAAAGTAAGAAAATAGATACACTCTGAACTTCTTTTAATTGTAAAATAAAAATGTATTGGGTACTTAGATCTTTAATTTTGCTTATTTTAAGCAGCAGCATTTGTGCATTTATAAATTGTAGGAGCGTCCTCTCTTCCTATACATCCATAAAAACTACACACTGATAATGGCAACAGAATATACTGTTGCAAACATCAAACTGTTCTAATTATAGTTCTAGTTGTTTTTAATAAACTAAGAAATTGTATCCATTCAGCGCTAATTTAATATACTGAAACAATGCAATTCTATTTCAATAAACACATTGTTCACATAAGTCCTGCGGTTGCTCTTGTCACTGCTCCTTCACATCTATCATCTCTGCTTATGATCATCCACCTTATGAACTGTTTTGCTCAGCAGTTCATTTTGCAGTTCAAATGTCTCAGATACTGCAATCGTCTTTAAGCCCCGTCCCACTTTCACAATCTAATTGGCGACCTCTGCCGAGTTTGCCCTTGACTCATACTCGCAGCATGGTCGCCACAAGGTCGTAGGAAGTCTTCGTAACTCTTCCTCATGTTCGTGAGTGGTCTCCGCGTGCTCGTGGCCTCAAGTAGGTCGTGGCGTTTTTTCCAGCCTGATAAAAAATGTCCACGAGTAAAAAAAAGGTTGGCATGGAAAGAATTTATACTTTTTCCTCATAGATAGGTCGTAGGTAGGTTGTAGTAGGTCGTGATGTTAGTCGTAGATAGTCGTAGGTAGTCCTAGATCGGTAACTGGCCCGAGAAAAAAAAATGCAAACATGACATAATTTTATCATGTGATCATTTTCCACTCGTAGCTAGTTGTAGTTGGTCTTAGGTGTGGAAGACTGAGGTCAAGGGCGGTCGTAAGAGGCCGTAGACATAGTTGTAGGAGGTCGTAGACATAGTTGTAGGAGGTCGTAGGAAGTATTTTACTTCGGCGAGTCAACACGACCTTGACATTTTTTTAAACTCGTCTCGGGTCTAAACTCGTGAATTAGGTCGTCCAAGTGGGACAGGCCCTTTAGATCTTTTAACAAAAGAGTTTCTCCACCTGCCATTCAGGAAGAATGCTTATTGGTGTTTCACATAAACAGTGCGATTGACTATTTTATTCTCAGTTTATGCACATGAACTGTAAGTAATTTTGGGAGATACATGCACTGCGACAAACAAACCTGCATTGTTTGAAGAAATCATGGGTCTCTTTAAGCATCTGCGTCCAACTCCAACCACTGCTGCAAATGAACGATTAATTGTTTGACAGGAGAGAATAGCAGCATCCTACTTTTCCAAAAACAACTTCCGAATTGTGCTGACAAAGGTGGACAAGTGGAGAGGAGATTGGAAATCCTGGACACCACCATAATTTCAAACTTTCTCTGCTATTTTTCCCCAAGGCATCTCATATGCTGTCCTTATTTCCCTGTTGTATTTAAATTGCTATTGCCCAAGTTCCTGCTCCGGTTCAACTTTCCCTCCATCAACAAACTTTAGACTTTAATATCCATGCCTGAGTTGCTTAGTCACTACCTCTCTCTTCATTTTTTTTCATTCCTTTCAATATTTTTATTTGACTCATGACGACACATGAGTTGCTTCACAACTGCAGCGACTCACATTTGATCCTGGTTTCCAATACTATCTATATGACATCACCGTAGTGGGCTGGATATCAAATAATGACAAGACGGAGTACAGATGTACGGAGTAGGGAGTACGGAAATGAGCTTGAGAAACTTGTGACCTGGTGCCAAGACACCAACCTCCCCCTTAATGTCAGCAAGACAAAAGAGATTGAGATTGACATCAGGAAGCAAAGCAGTACACACACCCCGGTATACATTGACGGTGCTGAAGTAGAGATGGTTGAAAGCCTCAAGTTCTGAGGAATAAATATCATCAGCAATCTGTCCTGGACTAGCCATATTGAAGAAATAGCCAAGAAAGCATACCATTGCCTCTACTTCCTTCGAAGGCTTGGGAGGTTCGGCATGTCCCCAACAGCCTTCAACACCATCTACAGATGTGCCATAGAAAGCATTTTATCGGGATGCTTCACAACCTGGTTTGGAAACAGCTCCATCCAAGACCGCAAGACATTGCAGAGTTGTGGAGAAGCCCAGACCATCATATAAACCAACCCCCTTTCTATTGACTCCATCTCCTCGTCCTCATCCTGACCCAACCTCGTTCTGGGCTCCGACTCATCCTCAAGGCTCTGACTCGACCACCTCATTTCGACCACTCACTCCACGCCAGCTTCTCTGCCCGTATCTGATGATGTAGTAAATGGTGCCCCACAATGGTATGATGTGTACAGAATTAATGTACTTTAAAATAAACAATGATTTCTTTCAATCCCATGATCCATCCATTCGAAATGGTGGAATATTTATTAAATATAGAAGTGGGCACAAGAGTTTTGTTGGCATGCCACATGAGGTCCAGTGCAAAATACTTCAATGAAAAGATTTTGGTAATTCCATGCTATGTTATCTCACTAGAAGTGCTGAACAGGAGAGAAACAACTATTTATAAAAGCTTTTCTTTTCTTCACCAGCTTGAAAATGAATTGTTGGAAAAGAGCTGAGTTTAGAATACCCAAATATTACCATTAATTTTCAAGTTTCCAATTCACACATGACAGGACATTCAATCATCATTGATGGGACAGTGATGGAGAGAGTCAAAAGCTTCAAATTCCTGGACGTGCATATCTCTGAAGATCTGGCCTGGACCCAGCACATTGATGCATTCATAAATAAAGCCCATACTAAATGCCTCTACTTTCTTAGAAGATTGAGATTTGAAATGTCAACAAATACTCTCTTGAACTTCTACAGATGTATAGTACAGAGCATATTGATGTTGCACTATGGCCTGGTTCCGCAACTTGAACGCTCAAGAATGAAGAAGATTACATAAAGCAGTGAACACTCTTGCCCAGTCCATCACAGGTACTGACCTCCCCACCATCGGAGGGATCTACAAGAGTCACTGCCTCAAAAAGGTAGCCAGCATCATCAAAGACCCACACAACCCCTGGCCACACTCTCATGACACACATTCAAATCAAGAATTTGGATATCTCTGCCTTAAAAATATCCACTGAATTGGCCTCCACAGCCCTCTGTGGCAATTTCCACAGACTAACTACCATCTGACTGCTTTCAAGAGAGAGCTAGATAGGACTTAAACATAGCAGAGTCAGGGGATATGGGGAGAAGGCAGCAACTGATTGGGGATGATCAGCCATGATCACATGGAATGGCGGTGCTGGCCGAATGGCCAACTCCTGCTCCTATTATCTTTTTTTTTAATTAAATAAAAGATCAAACATTCGGCATCTAGAATTATACAATTATTGTACAGCTTCATTTTTAATCTTATAACCTAAATTATAAAAATGAAAAAAAGGAAAGAAAAGGAAAGCAAGAAAAGAAGAAAGGAAAAAGTGAAAGGATAGAGGAGAACAAGAAAAAGTCCCCTAAACTACCAAAGCAATGTAGCAGAGAGATAGAGGAATAAGAAAAAAACTGAGATATACTTTGCCCCTCGCCCCCCCCCTCCCCCCCCCCCCCCCCCCCCCCCCCCCCCCACGCCTCACCCAACATAGCATCGGATTTAAATTTACATTTGTGTTTCACCATACTATTATTGTAAAAATTCAATAAAGGGTGTCCATGTCTTAAGAAATTGGTCTGGTTTTTCCACCAAGACAAGCTTAATGTTTTCCAAATGTAGTGTCTCGGACATATCTGTAATCGACATCTTCGCTGTCGGGACTGTTGTCTGTTTCCAAAATTCAAGTATTAATTTTTTCGCCGTTATTAGGCCATAGTTGAGGAAACGTCTTTGAAATATCGTTAGCTTAGAACAGGCCTCTGACATACCTAATGTGATCAGTAATGTGATCAGATATTGCTAAACCCAATTCGTCTTCCCATGCTCACCTAATTATTTCCAAAGATGGGATATGTGCAGTTAAAAAGGTATTGTAAATGTAGGATATTAACTTACTTGTATCCGCATTTCTATTCATGCATTCGTCTAATATATCTGGGCCCATAGAGTGACAGTCTTGCGTGTGTTCACATAGTCCTATTGTCACAGCACCTATTGTCTATTGTCTATTGACTAAAGAAGTTCCTCCTCACCTCCTTTCTAAAAAAGCACCCTTTAATTCTGAGGCAGTGCCCTCTGATCCTAGACTCTCCCAATAGTGGAAACATCCTTTCCACATCCACCCTCTCTCTTACACAGAATATTTTATGTGCATATCTGTTGTGCTGCTGCAAGTAAGGATTTCATTCTTCCGTTTTGGGCCATATGACTATAAAACACTCTTGATTCTTGACTTTTGACTCTTGACTCTAAATTCAAAGAACTGTCAAACTCCAACCAGACAGTACCAGATGTTAGGTTCATACCTAAGTCACTGGAGCTGTGAGCCAGCAGTACTAACTGAGGAATCCACTTAAACGTGAACTTAGAATGGTATGAAATAAATTTAGCTAGCTACAATATTTAATTAAAATCACGAGCGTAGAATAGTGCAAATTAAGTTGAAGAATAGACAAATGTAAGACTCATGCAAAGAAACTCCCCACAGAAGAAAGAGTGTGTGTAATGCGCAGCATCGTACTGCTGTTTTGTTTTTGTATTTTTTGTTATATATATCATTATCGTGTGTATTGTGTACTCTATGAGCTCCATGCAAACAATTAATTTTGTTGTACTTTGGTATACATGACAGTAAAATTATCTAACAAAGTATGGAATGAACCAGGCTTGAAATAGGGATTATTGGCACCACAATGGAGAAAGCTAAGTGAAGATGCAGTGGTTCATCGTCATGGTGTGAGTAGGAAAAAATACTGGTTCAGGAATCAATGATGGAGTGCAAAATTGATTTTATTTATTATAGTCCTGGGGATGTTTTATTCAATGTCAAGTTAAAGCAGAAATTACTGCGTCGTTTAGAATATATTTGAAGCAATGAAAGATTCAGATTCAATTTCAGATTCAATTTTAATTGTCATTGTCAGTGTACAGTACAGAGACAACAAAATGCATTGTGAAAGAACTACAAAGGGCATGACAATGAGATTAGAATTACACACCTCTGGCATAGATATGGCTCCATTTATTTTGATGGTAGTAAATCTATATTACTAATGATTTTATCTTACTTTTCCTTTGCCCCTTAATCTAATTGTTCTTACCCCTCTTTTTCTCTCTTTCAGTAGCTGGTCTGACTTTAATTCCTGTTTCTTTCAGGATTATTAAGTCATTGTTTAGTGAGACTGATTATTAATTTTTTCATTCTCCAAGCCCTGGTGCTCTCATCATTATCAATGTGCAGAGCAAAGATTTTATCTCATGAAGGGTGGGCAAAATGTCAAACCAACAGAAGGTTATTACAGAATGCCACAAGTTGCCACATATCGGCAAATCTGAACAAATTCACCATAAAATGTTGCAGGACAGAGACTTTTACCTTTCATTCTGGTTTGTACCCAGATAATAAAGGGCAGTGTAGTAACCAACTGCAGCTGCCAACTTTGTTATAATTGCTTCCTACAACAATAAATTGATTCCTCTTCCTCATAATCAGAGACATGTATTTTCCATTATGTTGGACTGCTGCCCTCTTCTTGCTGTGATGATTTATTTCTATGCCTAAAACTCTATATTCACACGGTTATAAAAGATTAAATCCATGCTGTGCAGGCCCTCTTAACAGTGACTGAAGACTGCCTAAAATAGTTTCTTATTTGATATTTAGCAGGCAAAATTGAATCAAAAAGGAAGATAAGAGTCTTAACAGATGTATTTACTGTGTACAGTTATGTGGTTGGTTGTCAATAATTAGCCACCTACTATATTATACACGTAAATCATCAACAATATACTGATTAAAAATATTATAGATTGGGGAGAAAAATTGAATATGTATTATGAAGATAGCTCATGAGAGTGCAATTCTCAAACGATAATTTTTAATTTAGTAAAAGAGATAAATGGAATGAAAAGTAGAGGAGGTATGGTAAAGAAGAAAATAAAAAGCAATGGAGATGAGCGCTAAGCTAGGGAGAACTGAGGAGATAAATGTCAGAGGGGGGAACAAGTGAGAGCAGAGACCAAGACATGAGAAGAGAGTGGGGGCAGAGAACAAGGCAGGGAGAGGAGTTCAAGAGAGAGAAGTGGAAAGATGGGAAAAGACCACTATAGTGGAATGGAGATGACAGAGGAAAGGAGCACAGAGAGTTGGTGAGGACAGCAAAATGCAACTAAAAGGAGAAAGTTGAGCAGTGGAGTGCAGAGGAGAGAAGAAGGAGCAGAGGGGAAAGGAAAAGAAGAGGACAATGTAGGATAGAAGAACGGAAGAGAGCAGGAAGGTGAAAATAGAAGGAAGCTGAAAAGGTTGGAATAAAGATAAATAAATGAAAAGAATAAAGTGAGGAGAAAAAGCAGAGGGGAATATGGAGTCAAATTAAAAAGATTGAAGTTAGAAAGATGTAGTGAAAGAATGCTGCTACTTACTGATTGATAATATATTCTTTCTATTTTCTTTCCTGATACATATAGAAATCGCACAATTTTTCTCTGAAAAAAATATTCCACCTGAGAACCTCATGATGTAGGCTGAGGTAATATCACTGGGCACTCACAGAATTGGCCTTTGATCAAATTATAAACGATACTTAATCTCATTGATATGACTAAATTGATGCTTGTCTGTACTTCATAAGATGTGCAGATTCAACAATAATCCACTAAACTCGCTGCACTCTCATTTAATAGCACATGCTTATAATACTGAAGCATTAAATTGCATTACTAAACATTAACTCTCACACTGTTGTCCAGGGTTTAAAAGAGAAATTAAACTAACCAGTTCCTGCCAGAGCTGGCCTTCAGCTATATGTGGATCCCAACAGAGCATAAACTTGATAAACATGTTTATCCTAGATAATTTCAGTTTATATTCTGTGGTTTTAAGCAATCTCCAACAAATTGACCATGGCCACTGTGGTGGAACATTTTTCTTTACATTTGGATATTATTGGAGATTGAATAGTTTTCCAGATAGTTATCAAAATGTTTTCGTGCTGTCCCTTACCTTTAATGATGTGGTTCTTATGAAAAAAATACTGCTTAGAAAGATTAGGACATTGTACTTTATTTGCTAGCTGAAACTAATCTAAAATACTTTGTACTTCGAGGTTTCAACAGACCGATTGAATCACGTCTCCAGTCAGTCCTCTGAAGTACAGCACCAGTGTGGGTCTTGCTATGTGATCTTTCATTCCTATTTGGAGCAATATTTTATGAAATGATGTAAAACGATTTATTAATTGTTAAAATAGTTACTGCTGAATAATCTCTCAAAATCTAGACATTTGGTGCCCATTGTTCATCCCATGGATTTGGGGTGCAGTACATCCGTTGTGCATATTCTATTCCATTACTGCAAAAAATATATTTTAAAATATTATTTCTTCCAAAAAAACTTGACACATTCAACTATCTGTTTTTAAGCCTTTAATTGGTCGCACTACCACCCGAATAGAACCAACCCTTGTCGGAGGTGCAATCCATGCCTCATTGCCTATCAATGACATCTTTATTTATGGGCCTAGGTATTCATCTGTTGTCAGCATGCAGGGGATCAGAAACAAGCCCAACCCTAATCTCCATCTACCAATTGCAAACGGACTTTCTAGAAAAGAGTTAGATGAACCGAAATCAAGGACAGAGACATTTGCAGATTTTTTCCCTTCTACATTATAGCACCTCAGCATTTTTACTGCAAATCAACTGCCCCTTCAGCTGATCTCAGCTCACCCAATGGCACTTCAAAGATCAAGGCTGAAATGTTCCCGGTCTCAATACAATTCTTAGCCACTGAATCACTAGTCATGAATTACTTCAACAATTTGCTTCTTAAAAATAAAGATTTTGTAGTAATACTGTAAGCATTAATGACTGGAAACCAAATTTATCGTACTTCATGTAAAGTTCAACGGAGCCAGTTCTCTCGACATCAGCTTTTCCAGTGGATCAAAAGCTGATGTCGAGAGAGCTGGCTCTGTTGAACTTTACATGAAGTACGATAAATTTGGTTTCCAGTCATTAATGCTGTATAAGGAGCGCAAATACAAAATAATAATTTTACTAAATCAAATGTACTATGCAAAATATGGTTTGTGCACAGAATATATAGAATAGTCCAATATATTTTAAAAGATTACTTGTGGGTAGATGGACGGTTTGTTAGAACAATTCCAGCAACGTTTCAGTATAATTGTGCACCAACTGCAAAGAATAAAGTCAACTAGATCAAATGTTTTGCTCGTTGGTAAGGAAAAGATCAAACCAATTGTGATCCTTCTTGGACAAATAGCTTGATGATTTTTTGTCAGGAATTTGAAGAATGGACATTTGATTGAGGTACTACAAAACTGACAACAGCCATGACCCAACACTGTTGCAGAATTCAGGTCTCTCAGTTGAGGTAGGAGAAATATCAAAGGGGAAAAATAAATCGATTTAGTTTTCATCCTAAACCTCAAAATTAGGCAACACATGTCAAATGCCTCACCTCAATTACAAAACAAAATAGGCCATGTTTCTCACAACCATCTAACTAAGCCACCTTTTATAGGAAAGACACTAAATATATATAAAAACTGTGTTTTTATGTGTGATAAAATTATCAACAATAATTAAATAAATCTTTCAAGCTTGCATATTGCTCGATATGTAACATTTAATAATGCAGAAAATCTAAAGATCTAATCTAAGAGAATTCTTCATGATATTCTCCCTATTAAGGGGTAGAAACAAAGAAACCTCAATGACTCTTAAAATATATTTTGCTGGTGCAGAAATTTCAGGAACCTACTGTTTGTTCTCTGAGGAAGTCAAGTATTTTATTTCTTGGTCGAATCTTTGTGTCAATAATGAAACCTGAATTCAAGGCACAAATAGGATGAGTCCTCAATGGTGGGAAATAAATGGCACACTTCCAAAACTGATCTTTGGTTTAAAAACAAGTATTTTCACTATACGAAGTGTGCTTTTAGTAAGCTGCCATCAATCTGATTCAATCTGTACAGGTAAAACATATTGTGCTGTCTCTGGAGAGCTAAATGCAGCTTTGGACAGTACTGCATAGGTCAGAGTGTATCAAGTATCAAACCAGCCCCCAATTTTTCAAACGTTGCAATCATCCCGAATTATTTCCTTCATCCATTTTCAGAGAACACACATGCTCCAGGTGATGACTAATGAAGATAACCCCCGCAGTAAAACTATTACACAACTCTGTCAAAGAAAGGTGCATTACCATGTGTTATTTTTAAATTTTCATTTTTCTTCTCATGTTCAGCAGCCGCTAACTCTGCGGTATACTGCTTCGGAACACAAACAATTCTTTAACATCTTAAACAAAGTACTAACTTTAAAAGGACCATAGTTTCAAAGAAGTTCCATTTGACTTGGATTCATCACTCTTGTGATATTTCTGCTCTTCCCGTGGTTATAATTTAAACACTACTCACACCACACGGATAATTTCATCTCACTTTATAATATGCCCACAAGTTATTTTGCTCATCCCCATATCTGACATGATTAAGAATTCAAAATATTTTAAACCAAGAATTTACAAACCCGCGGAGGTAGAGACAGTTGTGCTGAAAGAATTTTAGGCACCAAATATTGAAAGGTTTGCACCTGAACACATCACATGTATAAGGTGGAAAATAAAGCAGTTTACACACTGAAAAGAGCTTTGCAAATACACTTTTTACAGCTTTACCGCAATACGACAACATAAACTGACACAGCATATTATGCTATTATTAGTGAATTGATCAAAGTTGGAGTAAAACAGCAACGAGTTCACACAAACATGCTCTGTACAAAAATATATATATTATCCTCCTCCAACATATTATCTTGGTCTGGTGAATTTTCTTTGCCAGTTGAAAGACCAGGTTATATAAATGGGTAAGAAGTACCTGAATGAGAACATCGCATGAAACAAGATGTTGAGTGCATTGCAGGATCCCAGAGTGTTGCGAGTTTTTTGCTGGCCCCTGCCCCCCAAGCAGTGAAGTGCAGCGGGAGGGAGGGAGGGCGGGCGGGGCTGCAGCCGCGCCGCTGATTGACGCTCGCCCCAGTCACACAGGGCTCGCCACCAATGGAAGGCGGGCGAGAGCTCGAGACCTGGGCATCGCCCGCACTCAGCCTCGAGCAGATGTCCCTCGCGCTCCTGGGGAAAGTCAAGGAGCAAACAGGACGGCAGGATCGCTCCCAAACCCCATCAGTGAAAGACTGGCGATGGACACAAAAAGCTGGAGTAACTCAGCGGGTCAGACAGCATCTCTGGAGAGAAGGGATAGGAGTCGTTTCGGGACGAGACCCTTCTCCAGAGATGCTGTCTGACCCGCTGAGTTACTCCAGCTTGTTGTGTCAATCTATCTTCGGTTTAAACCGGCATCTGCAGTTCCTTCCTACACAGTGAAAGACTGGGGTTCGCGTTGGAGTAATCCCGACAGCACGAGTAAATACTGCCTGCACAGGGTGCAAGGACCGTGAGAGGTTGCAGTTAGACCTGGGTGTGAACGGGCTTTAATTCGACCCCTCTCTCTGTACTGAGTTTCACTGATGCTTTTAGGACGAACGCTAGTCTCTGACATTAATTTTCTGACATCTACAAGAACCAAGAGAAATGCAACTTCGTTAATGGAAAACATTTATTCTAAACGTTATCTGCGCAACCATTCCCCGTGGTCAGTAAGCACAATGAGAATTTGCACATTACGAATATCGTTGTAATACCGGGCAACAAGAATTAATCGCATTTAAAAACTTATGTGGTTCTATCTTGCAATTTAATATCTATCATAACGATGTTCATTAAAAACTGTATTTTAAAGCAGTTCAAGGTAATTTGTCAAGTAGGAGATGCAAAGATAGCTTACCGAGAAAACACAAGACAGTTGAGGTTCAGGGTTAAAACGTTCTCTTGCCACTGTTCGACATGTAACATTCCCCACAGCTACCCTGCACTGAAATCTTTCCTCACGGTACTGCTGCGATCAGACCTTGTCTCACAGCAGTTCTAAATTAAAGCTTTTCCTCACAGCATTTCTTTGCAACAATTCTCCACAATAGTTCCGCATAAATCTCTTTCCTCTAACTACTAGGAATGATAATTCCTTAAAGCAAATCTGTACAAAATCTCTCCTTACAACAGTTCAAGATAAAACTTTACTGCATAATAATTTATCGTTCTATATGAACTCGTTCATCGTACTTATGTACTGTACGTGCTCGCAATAATTCTATATAAAACACTAATCTCAATAACTACTTGACAAGGCTTTGGTAATAACTTGGTTTTGCAACCTACAATTCTGAGGAAAGGTTAAGTCACTAAAAAATAACCGCATTGTCGTTTCTAATCAAATGCTGTTTGAATAGCTGGGCTATTTCTATTTTACTTCAGCTTTTCAGAACCTGCAGTTTTTTCGCTTTTGTTCATAATTCACCAAAATTGTTTTAGTAAAAACGCAAAAAGATAGGTGAGTGGAGGAAGACAACTAGTTTGGCATAGGTATCTCACAGGCTTGAAATCTGTTTTATACTAAACTAATCAACAGCCTTGTAGACAGTGAGAGCACTCTTTTGGGGAAAGGGATTGTGCAAGAGGGTGGATAACAACGGGCGATAGGTACGAAATTTTCTCAATCTCGGCATTGTAATATGATGGTATATCTTATAACGTAAACTGTTATAAGCTCGTAAATAAAGATTGGCTGCTTGCGGGCTAGTACAACTAGACTCCATGTGTCCATAGTAAGCTTTGTCAGGGGATAGACAGGATTCAGGGAAAAGATTAAGGTGCATTTAGGAATGCGTAGAGAGGGGGAAAGGAAACTGCAAATGTTGAATATTGCATTATGGACATTTGTTGGATTAATAAATGTTAACCTCTTGTTTGTGGATAAGTGTGTTGTCTGATTTTTGTCATGTGTGCCATTTAATAGTTTTAGCCAGAGGACAGAAAATCTTGTGAAATATGTCCCTGATCTCCTGAGAAAATTGGGTGAATTTCTGCACTGTATACCTCCTTAATTTGTAAAATACAAGCATCATCCATCCATTTTCAAACCTCTATCTATACTGGCATCAAATATGTTAACTTTCTTGCACACTCCTTCTTGAATGTGTGAGCATCCAAAATTATGGATTTTGCTGATATTTCTAATTTGACTCCATAATTAAGCAGTGATATGCCCCCCGTTAGTGCCGAGATTGGCAGATCTTTCATTTATGTGATTAATTGAACTAAACAACAATGCCAATAATCAGATCATTGAAATTATGTAATTTCAAATGGAAATCAAAGTCAGGAAATTCTTGACTTTCTGATGTTAGAAATGCTGTACTGTATTTATATTTTTAATCTATGAGATATACACACCTCAGCATGCATATTATTTTTTATTGAACTTTCTAGTATAATATTGAAGATCACATAATTTCTCTCGGTTTACTGTCTGCATCTTCAGAATTTCAGGTTGTGTTTTCCTCTTCCAGGAAGTTTTTCTGATTTTGCTGACCAGTCAAACAAGCCCCCTAGTGGAGCATTTAAGACATCTAATTTCCTCACCACGATTTTTAATGTATTGATTAACACATTCAAAATATCATGCTTAATTATATTGATATACTGTGGTTACAAACAATATATGGAAATAGGTCAAAGATTGTTGTTCCAGCAATACAATTAATACTTTGCCATAAATAAGAACATTCATATCATTCATGTTTCCATCTTTCAGGCCTTTTAGAAATCTAATTTGACCATTTAAAAATACTTTTTATGCTTAAACCATTCACCCCTCACTCAATTTAGTTCCATGCAATCCAGTTCAAATACTTCTCGTTTTCTAAGCATTTAACGGGGATCCGAATTACAGTGTCTCTCCATGAGCAGTAAATAGAGCCATCCATTTTCCTAAATGGGCAGCAGTGTGGCTACTCATCAATAAGATGAACACAGAGTGACAACAAGAGTTTAGCTGGTGCATTTGTTGACATCATAACTTTGCATTATTGCAGATACGACGGCTTTTTCTTTATGTGGTCAAAACCTGTCTTACTTAATGACTGTGTGCTTTAGGACACATTCAGAAAGTTGACACATACTTGGCAACACAAGTAGGTTTATCTTCATGGTGGCAACAGTACCATTGAGGCCACACAATACAGCAATCAAAGATTATTTGAGACTCATCTCACGGACTCTACTGGCTACTTGCGTAGATTCAGCATCATCCCAAGACCATCTAAGTGATCCAAGGATTTCCATAAGACAGTCTTACAGTTGCTGAAGATCAATGTCACTGGACCCAGCTGCAGCTCAAGACCCGCCTCATGGGATATGGCAACTGCTTGATTTCTAGTTCATTGGAACCAACATCTAGAATCATAGAAACATAGAAAATAGGTGCAGGAGTAAGCCATTCGGTCCTTCGAGCCATTCAATATGATCACGGCTGATCATCCAGAATCAGTACCCTGTTCCTGCGTTCTCCCCGTATGCCTTGATTCTGTTAGGCCTAAGAGCTATATCCAACTCTCTCTTGTACTATCTACTTATCTCTGCATCCAGAAACTTTTCACGTGTGATCAAATGCCTATGATTTATAAGAAGAGCAGGCAACACACCCTGTAAACTGATGCTATCATTCAGTCAGATTATGTCTGATCTGATCATTATCCTCATTTACAGTTTAATGTATTGATGGGAGGTTAAGAATAAGGGGGCCAGGGAGAGTGTGAATGTTCCTTATTTACCAAATAGTAGATTTTTCACAGTTGCGAAATCTGCATTATTATATGCTACAATTAATATTGCATGTGTATTTAGGCAATGAGAATACAGTCGCTACCAGGAGATAGAGAAGAGGTTAAATCAGAAAGAAGAATGACATGTATTGGAAGATGAGAATTTCTTAAATTTTGATTGAACATCAAAGCAGATGTTTTAGAATGCAGAAGATGTCCTACAGAGACATCCAGTGAATGGTCTCTGTGCATGCTGCTGGGCATTCTGGATGTTTTCATGTCAGATTTCCAGATTGGTCTGTACCTGTGAAGAATTCCCTTTATATATTAAATATAGGAAGATCAAGAGGTCAATGTTGTGTAATATACAGGAAAAACAACAGGTCCTGTAAGCCTGGAACACAGAAAGAGCAAGTCATTATATAAGTTTGATATACAGGAAAACAATCATTGTCAACGCACAGGTATAATGTACAAAGAAAATTCACGATTGAAAGGAAAACCAGATGTTTTTGACGTATGAGTTTCTGGAAGAGCAAGAGTTTCCCATATGTATAATGTACAACAAAAATGTGTTCAGTATCTGTGATGTACAACCACAACAAATGTGTTCATGATTTATAGTGAGAACAGAAATATGTGTGATTTCGATAAAATTGAGAACTTTTATCTCTGTTTCGAGTAGTTATATACATTTAGAAAATCCTGTTTGGATTTAGTGGCCATCCATTTGAATCCTTCCAAAATATTCAAGCACGTTAAAAACTTTTCTGTACTAAGCTTATTTGAATACAGTGTTATGTTTTCCAGTCCCAGCCTTTAAAGACTCACACTATCTCCAAATGATGGAAGCAGGTCTGCCAGTTGGAATTGCACCACGAGTAAGAAGTGACTCACACTAACAAAGCTGCATGGCTATCTGAGATGACCAAAATATGGCTATTTCAAAGATTCAGATATATAGATGTTAAGGGAATTAAGAAATTTGGTGTTGGAACAGGACAGTAGCACTGAGGTAAAAAATACCCATAAACTTATTGAATGGACGAGCAGACCTGTGGGGTCAATTAGGTTCTCAAGTTAGCAAGAGATTCAAGGAAAATAAGAATTTGATTTAAAGGTTGTACACACAAAATTGTTTCTCTTAAAATAACTTTTAAAGAGTTAAAACGTCTTGATCTTGATCAACTGGATAAGTGTGCCAAGGTATAGCCAATAGCTATTCAGATAACTGGAAGGTGTTGCATTTTGGAAAGTCGAACCAGGGCAGGATTGTCACAATGAATGACAGAGTCCTGGAGAATGTTGTAGAGCTGAGCGATCTATGAGTACGTACAAAGTTCCCTGAAAGTGGCAGCAGGTAGATAAGGTGGTAAGGAAAGCCTTTGGCACGCTGGGCTTCATCAGTCAAGAAATTCAGTATATAAGCTGGGATGTTATGTTACCATTATATAAGACATTGGTGAGGTCGCAATTGGAGTATTGTATTCAGTTTTGGTCACCCTGCTATAGGAAAGATGCCATTAAGCTGGAAAGAGTCCAGAGAAGATTTACAAGGATGGTGCATGGAGGAGGGTTTGAGCTATTGTGAGGGATTGGTTAGACCTGTAATTTATTCCTTGGCGTACAGGTGACTGAGAGGTTGATCTTAGGAGTATAAAATCTTGAGGGGAATAATTAGGGTGACTCTTTTCCCAGGATGGGGGAACAAGAACTAGAGGGCATTGGCTTAAGATAACTAGAGAAAGATTTAGTGGAAATCTGAGGAGCAACCTTTTCACACAGAGGGCGATGGGAAATGGAACGAGCTGCCAGTGAACAAATTTGAGGTAGATGTAATAACAACATTTAAAAGACGAAAAATGCTCGAGTAACTCAGCAGGTCAGGCAGCATCTATGTAAAACATGGACAGGTGATATTTCGAGTCTGGACCCTTCTTCGGACTTCTTCACTTTCATTGTAAACTAGCATCTGCTATTCCTTGTTTCAATATTTAAAAAGACATATGGACCAATACATGGATAGGAAAGATTTACAGAGGTATGTGACGAGCTTAGAAGTGACATCTGGTCGGCATGTACGAGTTGAACCAAATGGCCTTCTTCCATGCTGTAATGACTTTATGATACCTTGATATTTCTGGAATTAGATAGAAATATGTATGTTATTTTATATAGTGCTTGTATGTGTTTTCATAAATTAGTTAACAAATTTCAAGTGAAATTTCTGTTCGGGCACTTTACTTCCTTCAAGGACTAGAGCACGGTCTTCTGGAAGTATAAAATAAATCAAAGGATTGGCCTAAGCAGGTAACTAAAACATAGAGCAGGGAACAGGACAGCATTGGAGCAGACCCATCAGCCCACATTGTCTGTGGCGAATATGATGCCAAGGCCAACTCATATACATTGCCCTCCATAATGTTTGGGCCAAAGACCCATCATTTATTTATTTGCCTCTGTATTCACAATTTCAGATTTGTAATAGAAAGAATCACATTGTAGATTTTAATAAAGGCCATTTTTATACATTTTAGTTTCACCATGTAGAAATTACTGTTGTGTTTATACATAGTCCCCCCCATTTCAAGGCACCATAATGTTTGGGACACAGCAATATCATGTAAATGAAAGTAGTCATGTTTAGTATTTTGCTGCATATCCTTTGCATGCAATGACCCCTTGAAGTCTGCAATTCATGGACATCACCAGTTGCTGGCTGCATTCTATGGTGATGCTCTGCCAGGCCTATATTGCAGCCATCTTTAGCTTACGCTTGTTTTGGGGGCTAGTCCCCTTGAGTTTTCTCTTCAGCGTATAAAAGGCATGCTCAATTGGGTTCAGATCGGGTGATTGACTTGGTAAACTCAAGAATTTACCATTTTTTAGATTTGAAAAACTCCTTTATTGCTTTCACAGTATCTTTGAGATCATTGTCTTGCTGTAGAATGAACCGCCGGCCAATAGGGTTTGAGGCATTTGTTTGAACTTGAGCAGATAGGATGCGTCTATACACGTCAGAATTCATTATGCTACTCCCATCAGCAGTTGTATCATCAATGAAGATAAGTGAGCCAGTACCTTCAGCAGCCAGGCAATAACACCCCCACCACTGTGTTTCGCAGATAAGGTGTTATGCATTGAATTATGGGCAGTTCCTTCTCTCCTCCATACTTTGCTCTTACCATCACTCTGATATAAGTTAATCTTCGTCTCATCTGTCCACAAGACCTTTTTTCCAGAACTGTGGTTGCTCTTTTAAGTACTTCTTGGCAAACTAACTTGGCCATCCTATTTTTGAAGCTAACCAGTGGTTTGCATCTTGCAGTGTAGCCTCTGTATTTCTGTTCATGAAGTCTTCTACGGACAGTGGTCATTGACAAATCCAAACGTGACTCCTGAAGAGTGTTTCTGATCTGTCGGACAGGTGTTTGGGGGGTTTTCTTTATCATAGAGAGAATTCTTCTGTCATCAGCTGTGGAGGTCTTCCCTGGCCTGCCAGTCCCTTTGTGATTAGTAAGCTCACCAGTGCTCTCTTTCTTCTTTATGATGTTCCAATCAGTTGATTTTGGTAAGCCAAAGGTTTGGCTGTTGTCTCTAACAGTTTTATTCTTGTTTCTCAGTCTCATAATGCCTTTTTGACTTTCATTGGCACAACTTTGATCCTCATGTTGATAAACAGCAGTAAACGTTTCCGAAGGTGATGGAAAGACCCTTCTTCAGACTTCTTCAGACTGATCTCGACCTGAAACGTCACCCATTCCTTCTCTCCAGAGATGCTACCTGTCCCGCTGAGTTACTCCTGCATTTTGTGTCTACCTTCCATTTACACCAGCTTCTGCAGTTCTTTCCTACTCACCTTAAAGCAATGCCATCTAGTCATTGACATATTCACCATGGGGAAATGTTTCTTCCTGTCTACCCTATCTCTGCCTCTCATAATTCTCTATACTTCTATCTGGTCTTCCCTCAACATCTAATATTCCAGAAAAACAATCCAAGTCTGTTCTGCCACTCCCTATTGTTAATACCGTCTACACCAGGCTATTCTGCTAAACCTCCCCTGCACCCTTTGCAAAGCCTCCACATCCTTCCGGTATTGGGAGGACTAAAATTACACGCAATACTCAGGATTCAAGATTCAATTTAATTGTCACATACCAATTAAGGTACAGTGAAATTTGAGTTACCATACAGTCATACTAAGTGAAAAAATATACACACAGCCACATAAAATAAAATTTAACATAAATATCCACCACAGCGGAATCCACATTCCTCACCGGAAGGCAATAAATTTCAATCATCTTCCTCTTATGTTCACCAGTGGTCGGGGTCTTGAACCCTCCTCACTTGCCGTTGCCAACAGTCCACTGTTAAGCCCTCTCGTCAGGATGATCGAAACTCCGGTGTTGGGATGGATCGGAATACTCCGTGGCATGGAACTCCTGAGTCGGCCTCTTCTTAACGGAGACCGTGGGCTTCATGGTGTTAAAGTCCACAGGCGCCGCAATCGGAGCTCCTTCACTGGTGATCCTCGGCAAAAAATCCCAGTCCTGCGGCTTGAAGCTCTGGGCCGGTCTCCGGGAAAGGCCGCACCAATCCACGTTGTTAGGCTGCAGGGGAGCACCGGAGAAGCGACATGGAGAAAAATTGCATCTCCGTCGAGATAAGTGACTGGAAAAAGTTTCCCCCGATCCCCCCCCACCCACCCCCCACACACACCACATAAGACATACCAAGGGACATTAAAACAAACATTGAAGACATACTTAAAATAATAAAAACAGAGAAGGGACGAGACAGGCTGTTGGCGAGGCGACCATTATGGGCGCCACCGAAATGCAGCCTCACCAAAGTCCCACAAAGCTGCAACATGACTTCCTGACTCTTATACAAAAAGTACCGACCAATTAAGGCAAGTATTATATATCTTCTTTGCCACTACATCTACATACATTGCCACTTTCAGGGAACTATAGACTTGAACCCAAGGTTCCTCTGCACATCAATGCTTTTAACGGTTTGCCATTAATTGTATATTTTTACATTACATTCAACCTACCAAAGTTCAAGTCCTTACAATTAAACTTCATCTGACATTTTTCTGCCCATTTCTGTAGCTGATTTACATCCGACTGTATTCTTTGACAGCCCTCCTCACAGTCTTCAACCCCAGTGAACTTGCTATCATTTGCAAACTTACTGACCAATCCATATGCTGAAAATTGCCCATGAGGGTATAAAGAATTGGAACCTATGCTTTGAACCCTCCGGTAATATCTGGAATTAAATCTGGAGTAATAGCTGATTTCATAGGTTGAGGGCACCCCATCATAAAGGAAACTGGGTCGGTCGGTCTGTCGGTCGGTCAGTCAGTCAATCTATCTTACTAAAACTCTCAACTTGTTTGTTTGTGAGTTTGCCTGTCTGTCTGTCTGTGAGTGAGTGAGTGAGTGAGTGAGTGAGTGAGTGAGTGAGTGAGTGAGTGAGTGAGTGAGTGAAGTGAGTGAGTGAAATTATGCCAAAACGGTACACAATAGCGCTACAATGTTTGGACCATCTTATTCACCATTATCCTGTGGCTTTGGTGAGTAGTGGTATATTGCGTTGGGGGAATGGGTTGTGTTGGGGGACCAGGCCTCCTGTGTGACAGGGACCCAACGGGTCCCACTTGGTCTAGTATATTACTAAATCTTGTTTCTATGTCAATCTGTCTGTGATGTCCTGAAATTACACCAAAAAGGGACACAATAGTGCTACAATTTTTGGACCACCTTACTCACCATTGTCCTGTGGTGTGTTGTACTGTTTTGGTCAGATTGATGGTATATTTTACAAGTTATTCACATTTAAATCTTTTTTAAATTTCTCACTGGAAAAAATCCAAATCCAATTGCTGTCCCTGCCCACTACAATGTTGCAAATCCCAGGACACCGAGTCATGGCAGCAAGAGCAATTGGATTTTTTTCCCTGGCAGCAAGTGCATGGAGACATAGAAAATAGGTGCAGGAGGAGGCCACCCGACCCTTCGAGCCAGCACCGCCATTCATTGTGATCATGGCTGATCGTCCCGTGCCTGCCTTCTCCCCATATCCCTTGATTCCACCAGCCCCTAGAGCTCTATCTAACTCTCTCTTAAATCCATCCAGTGATTTGGCCTCCACTGCCCTCTCTGTGGCAGGGAATTCCACAAATTCACAACTCTCTGGGTGAAAATATTTTTTCTCACCTCAGTCCTAAACGTCCTCCCCTTTATTCTAAGACTGTGGCTCCTGGTTCTGGACTCACCAACATTGGGAAAAAGATTTCCTGCATCTAGCCTGTCCAGTCCTTTTATAATTTTATATGTTTCTATAAGATCCCCCCTCAGCCTTCTAAACTCCAGTCTTGTCTTGGATTTTTTTTTAGGTTTAAAAAGAGGGAGGGTGAATGAAGGGAAATGAGCCGCCTCTGCGCAGTTGGGGACTAAGGGGGGGGTGGAATATTGTGTTGGGGCAACAGGTTGCGTTGGGGGAATGGGTGAGTGGTGGAATATTGCGTTGGGGAATGGGTTGCATTGAGGGATCCAGGCCTTCTGTGGGGGGCTTTGGTGAGTAGTGGTATATTGCGTTGGGGGAATGGGTTGTGTTGGGGGACCAGGCCTCCTGTGTGACATCTGTTTGGCTATCTGTGCTGCAATTTCCGAGAGAACTCCGCCACCCACGGCTGTCATTTTTGGCCACCTTGCTCAGAGCCCCCCTCCACCGCATGTGTGCCGAGGATTTTTCCCATCGATTAAAAATGACAGAGATATTAATTATATTACAAAATTCCCCATTCTCTCTGCTGCCCCCGCTGGCGGCAGAGGGGAGGGACTATAAAACCAGGAAGTGGTGTGCCTCAATCAGTGTCTGCAAGCTGGAGGAAGGCAGAGGGTCACGTTTCTCTGAGCTGTGAATAACACTGAACACATGTCAACTCAAATGTGAGTGCCCTTAGTGGTTCTAAAATGCTTGTAAAAAGTGTCTATTGGTTCTAAAGCTTTCAAAAAAATGTCTATTAGTTCTAAAGCTTGCAAAAAAATGTCTATTGGTTCTAAAGCTTGCAAAAAATGTCTATTGGTTCTAAAGCTTGCAAAAAAATGTCTATTAGTTCTAAAGCTTGCAAAAAATGTCTCTATTCGTTCTAAAGCTTGCAAAAAATGTCTATTGGTTCTAAAGCTTGCAAAAAATGTCTATTGGTTCTAAAGCTTGCAAAAAAAAAGTGTCTATTGGTTCTAAAGCTTGCAAAAAAAAAAGTGTCTATTGGTTCTAAAGCTTGCAAAAAAAAGTCTATTGGTTCTAAAGCTTGCAAAAAATGTCTATTGGTTCTAAAGCTTGCAAAAAATGCTTATTGGTTCTAAAGCTTTCAAAACAATGTCTATTGGTTCTAAAGCTTGCAAAAAAAATGTCTATTGGTTCTAAAGCTTGCAAAAAAATGTCTATTGGTTCTAAAGCTTGCAAAAAAATGTCTATTGGTTCTAAAGCTGGCAAAAAAATGTCTATTGGTTCTAAAGCTTGCAAAAAAATGTCTATTGGTTCTAAAGCTTGTAAAAAAAAGTCTATTGGTTCTAAAGCTTGCAAAACAATGTCTATTGGTTCTAAAGCTTGCAAAAAAAAATGTCTATTGGTTCTAAAATGGTTCATACTAGCGCTCCAGAAAGCCCTCCCCCCCCCCTTGGGTGCATTGGCTTGAAGTCCCTCTTGGTTGGCTTGGGTGTGGCTTGAAGTTGAAATACACCACTTACTGCAAATGATGGCTTGGGTGTGGCTTGAAGTTGAAAGACACCACTTACTGCAAATGGTGGCATGAAGTTGAAAGGCACTACTTACTGCAAATGGTGGCTTGGGAGCTTTGACTTGAAGTTGAAAGGCACTACTTACTGCAAATGGAGGCTTGGGACTTTGGCTTGAGGTTGAAAGGCACTACTTCCTGCAAATGATGGCTTGGGTGTGGCTTGAAGTTGAAAGGCACCACTTACTGCAAATGGTGGCATGAAGTTGAAAGGCACTACTTACTGCAAATGGTGGCTTGGGAGCTTTGAAGTTGAAAGGCACTACTTACTGCAAATGATGGCTTGGGTGTGGCTTGAAGTTGAAAGACACCACTTACTGCAAATGATGGCTTGGGTGTGGCTTGAAGTTGAAAGACACCACTTACTGCAAATGGTGGCATGAAGTTGAAAGGCACTACTTACTGCAAATGGTGGCTTGGGAGCGTTGACAAAGTTGACAAAGTTTGAAAGGCACTACTTACTGCAAATGGAGGCTTGGGAGCTTTGGCTTGAAGTTGAAAGGCACTATTACTGCGAATGGTGGCTTGGTTGCTTTGGCTTGAAGTTGAAAGGCACTACTTACTGCAAATGGTGGCTTGGGTGTGGCTTGAAGTTGAAAGGCACCACTTACTGCAAATGGTGGCTTGGGTGTGGCTTGAAGTTGAAAGGCACCACTTACTGCAAATGGTGGCATGGTTGAAAGGCACTACTTACTGCAAATGGTGGCTTGGGTGCTTTGGCTTGAAGTTAAAAGGCACTACTGTAAATGCACTTACTTCCTGTTTGCACTGTATATTGATTTTAGATAAAACGCTACCACATACGGCTGTGATTTTTGGCCATCTTACTCAGTCCCCCTCCGCTGAGCAGGTGCAGAGAATTCTTCCCATCAATGAAAAATAAAAGTGTTATTAGTTTTTTTTTTAAATGTTGTGAATCTCTCTCCTGTCAATCACTCCATGAAAGCCACACCTTTTCCAGTGGGGGGGGGGGAGGGGTTATAGAACCCGGAAATGTGGGTGTGGCTCAGTCTCTGCAAGATGGAGGAGGGAGAGGTCACGACTCGCTGTCTTTAGTGGCTTTGCACCCTATTTCAAATGGTAAGAAACTTCACTTGAATTTGGTGGCCTTATACCCTGCTTGAAATAGAATTTCAAGGATTAGCCATGAGTCAACTACCAGCCCACCAGCCGTGAGTGAGTGAGTTGCCAGCACAACAGGCTTGACTGACTAAGACGCCAGCCCAAGAATCCATTTGGCGCACAATTTGCATACTAGCCCTCTGGAAACCAGTCCCTTCAGCCCATAACACCCATACTAGCGCTCCAGAAAACCCCCCCTCCCCTCCAACTGGCCACCAATATGAGAATTGGTGGAGAGATGGAATATTGCGTTGAATGACCAGCCCTCCTGTGTGATGCTGGGATCCAACGGGTCCCACTTAGTCTAGTATATAATAAAACTAAAGCAATTTTTTCTTCAATCATCGTCATCTCCTAATTTTTGATCGGCTGCCAGTGAGAACATTTTCTCCCAACGTGTTCTATCCGTACCCTCTAATTCTAATGATGCGGCATGGGTGGGAGATATGCGTACAAAGGAGGGAGAAAGAACATTGGTAGGAGATTTTGGGAGAACTGTTTACATGTTGAGACTTTAAACTGGCAGATTAAATGCACTTAATTGTCTGCCAATTTTACATTGATGCAAAACAGCAACACTACATGACCCTCCTGTCCAATTGGGATCACAGTAAGAATACGCACACACATACAGACACATGCATGATGTTCATGCTTCAATGATGAAGTAGAACAGCAAATAAGATCACTGATCTCTTCTGACCCCTCCTGGATACCTCTGGAGAAGCACAAACATCTGCATTTTCCCAGCTGCTCAAATTATCTCCAGCTTTTCCTGGACTAAGTTAAATTTGTTACCGGAATGTGGTGCTGATTGATTGCCTTTGGGAAGTGCCGATTGAGGGTAGGGGAAAGGAGAGGTGAGGGATGGAGTAGGGGAGGGGAGGAGGAGAAATTTTATTTAAACATTGTTCTTAAGTGGGGGAGTGGGATAGGTGAGGAGTGGGGGAGCAGGTAGATGGAGAGGAGGGGGGTAGGGAGGGGAGAGGGGTTATGGAGGGAGGGAGTGACTGAGGGTAGGGGAAAGGAGAGGGAGGGAGAGGTGAGGGGGAGAGGAGGAGATGGGGAAGAAGAGGGAGGGTGATGAGGAGGGGGAGGGTCTGCTGGGGGATGAAGGGACATGAGCCACACCTGTGCAGTTGGGAGCCATGGGTGTGGTGGAATATTGCGTTGGGGGAACAGGTATTGCGTTGGGGGAACAGGTGAGTGATGGAATATTGCGTTGGGGGAACGGGGCATAACGGGTCTCACATGGTCTAGTACTCAATAAAAGATTGGTGCATTTTGCAACAGGTATTGCTGTTGCCTCGCTGCTCTGGTGTGCAGTTGGTAGATTAATTTGTTACTGTTCCTGATGACTGATCTAATTTCCCCAAATGTAGATCAGTCATGGGATAATCAGGGTGAAGTGATGGGCATGTAAGGAAAAATAGGTAACAGGGAAATAAATGCGGAAGTGGGATTGGTGAGTGTTTTTTGAGCCCGCGGAAACAGGATGGCTCAAATTGCCTATGTTTTAAAGAAATTAGAGATATGATAATTGAAAAATGAGAAATTTGGCAGGCAACCTCTTCAGCTCATATAAATGTGGTTGTTCTTTTCTGTTTGAATATTTTTCTCTTTTTGTTTCTTTTCTGCCCTTATTTGCCAGTTTTTTAATGTAATTGTTACCTTGAAAATGTAGCCTCTCTCCTCTGACAGAAATCCTCTCTGTTCCTCCACTTCTATCCCTCTCATGAATTTAACACATTGTTTTCTCACTTCTCGTTTAGGCAGAAAGATCTTGACCTGAAACATTGACTCTATTACCTTCCCCACAGATGCAGCCTAACCAGCATTTTATTCAATTTTATTCGGAATGGAAAAAAATTATCTTTATAAACCACACAAATTTACACTTCATTGAAGTCAAAGGAATATTAAGTGGGTTGTAAAGCACATTTTAATTATACCAGTGCTCTCCATGTGGTATGTTGAGTTAAAACCCCTATAGGCTTAGTCAATTGCCTACTGATCATCAAATATCCATTTTTACAATCATCTTACAGTGATGCATTTATTTGAGTTATAGAGTCTTACAGCACGGAAACAGGCCCCTCAGTCCAACTCGTCAACATGAAGCTCCATCTAAGAATTTTCCCATGTATGGCCCATATACCTCTAAACCTTTCCTCTCCATGTATCTGTCCAAGTGTCTTTTAAATGCTGTTATAGTACCTGCCACAACGACCTCCTCTAGCAGCTTGATCGACATACCCACCATCTTCTCAATGAAAAAGTTGCCCTTCAGATTCCTATTAAATCTTGCCTCTCTCACTTTAAACCTTTGACCTTTGGTTCTCGATTCCCCTACCCGAGGTAAAAGACTGTGCATTCACCCTACCTATTCCTGACATGATTTTATGCACCTCTATAAGATCACCCCTCAGTCTCCTGCGCTCCAAGGAATAATGTCCTACTCTCCCAATCTTTCCCTATTGATCAGGCCCTCGAATCTTGGCAACATCCTCAACACATTCTCCACATATTTGCATCAACTTCTTCCTGGATTCTACCACTCATCCACACTGGAGGATATTTACAGTAGCCAAAGAATCTACCAACCCCAAGCATTTTTTGGGATGTTGGAGAAAACCGGAGTACCCAGAGGAGATCTATGCAGGTTGAACCGGGACCACTGGAGCAGTTAGGCAGCAGCTCTGTCAGCTGCACCACATTGCTGTGCTGTCTTTGAACATCAGAATCTTTTAACACCATTTGCCAGCTCTACCCCACACATGCATGAATGAGCTTAGTTCATTCATTGTTTTGTTGATTTTTTTTTAAGTAAACACAGCAACAGTTCATAGAATAATAGCTATCACACAAAAATTATTGTTAAATTGGCCTTCAGCTCATTTACAGTGTTGGTGGTACAATGATAGTGTTAGCTGAGATTCCAAGAACTATTCAATTTAATGTATGTTAGTCCACTGGAATTGATTTGTGATTTAGTTATTCAACACTGACTTTAACTTTCCTGCACAAAACACTACCTATTCTGCATCTTAACTTCAGTCCTGCTTTGGCTGGATTTTAATTTTGCATTGTTATGCCTTCAGTTAAAAGTTGCCAAATCAGATTTTGCAAATGTACAGTTAATCTGCAAAATGAAAAAAAACTATTGCATTTCACTTTCAATGTATTCATTGGATTTTTTCCCAAAAACACCCATAAATCTTCAGACTTTTAATTAATGTTTATTGTTACACATGTGCACTGGCCAAGCTGGATTAAATAATGTTAGCACACTGTATGAATGTAATTACATTGGAGCAGGGCCAACATTTCTTCATGGTGACATCCTGAAGTGCCATCATCAGCTTTTTCCCTGGGAAGTGCAGACCTAAAAACGAGAGCACCCCCTTAAGGTATTCAAGCAGTATTGCATGAAATTGGCTGAAATATTTTGCTCTTGTACATGACAAGATTCTAGACGGTCATTTTGGGTTGATACCAAGTAGTCCAAATGCTGGATCAATGTTAGAGTAAAGAACAAAGTGATATTGCCAGGAAATACATTGCTTAAAAGTAAAATTGGCTCAATTATAGTTTTGGGCATGGGAAATGTCTCACAAATTTGATTGAATTTTTGGAAGAAGTGACAAATAAGATCGACGAGGGGAAGGCTGTAGACATTGTCTACATGGACCTTAGAAAGGCCTTTGACAAGATCCACACGTTAGGCTCGTAAGGAACATTAGATCTGAAGGTATCCTTGATGAACCAGCCAATTGTATAGAAAATTGGCTTGGAGGCAGATGTCAGAGGGTGGTAACAGAGGATTGTTATACAGATTGTAGGCTTGTAACTAGTGGTGTGCTGTAGGAATCGGTGCTGGGTCAACTGTTGTTTTTTAAATCTATGTTAACAATTTGGTTGAGAATGGATTTGGCAAGGTCAGTAATATAGCGGATAAAACCAGAATTAAGGGTAGTGTGGTCAATAAAGAAACGTATCTAAGATTATAACATGATTTAGATGAACTATGAAATGAGCCAAGGAATGTCAGATGGAATTTAATTTGGATAAATTTGGGATGTTGCATTTTGGCAAGATAAACCAGGACAGGACTTCCACAGTAACTGTAAGGGTCACGGAAAGTGTTGCAGAACAAAGAGATGTGCACATGGCTCTCTGAAAGTGGCAATGCAGGTAGTTAAAGTGGCAAAGAAGTGTTTGGCAAAATGGGCATCAAAGGGAAAGATAGAGATGCGTTGTTGCTAAAGATTTCCTCTTGGCTTGTCATTCATAATGCTATTCAGCCCCTGCCACAGTCACCTAGCATCTGCTTGAATGATTTGAGTCTGCAGCTTATTCAGGAATTTTGGAAATTAGGCAGGTTTGTAATTTGACAACCCAGGCAATAGAGACATGTATCTCTAAAATCACGACCACCAAGATCAGATGTATGAAGTGATGAAAATATTTCAGGAATTACCAGAGATTTACCAAATGAATCAGTCAGACTTAACACTGGAAAATAGCATGAAAAATGATATAACTGTCTTCAAAATTACAATATATCAAAATAAACTAATCAATCTCAAAGAGAGTAAAACCCCAAGTTACGTTCTGATTGCAGTTTGAAAGGACTCGGAGGAGATGAAAGAGGTACAATTACACAAAAACCTAATAATTCATCAGGAAACAGTGCAGTTACATACGGCCAATGCATTTACGAAGGATAAATTATGTAACAAAATTCATAGATGCATTAATATAACTGGTGGAAATAGCAAATAGAATTTATTAAAGAAGGCGAAAAATATTTAGAAACCAGCATTATAATGACCCAGATCAAGCTCCTCCAGCATCCCCCCACCCCCACTGTCATACTGAACTGTATACAAAAATGAATGTCACTGTACCTCGGTACATGTGACAAATAAAGTACCGTACAATACCAGATGGATCCCTCACCCGTATCTCCTCTGTGCCCTGTAGTTCTGTTCTTGCTCCCCCTCCCCCAAGATGAAGCAATGATATTCCCCTGATCTTCACCTTTCACCCCATCAGCCTCCACATCCAACACATCATAGTCCGACATTTCCGTCACCTCCAACTGATCCCACCGCTAGTCACATCTTCCCATCTATCCCCCTTTCTGCCTTCTGCAGAGACCTGTCCCTCCACAGCCCCCATGGTTCGCTCATCCCCACCCACCCAAACCACCCCCGTCCCTGGTACTATCCCCAGTAAACATAAGAGATGTAACACTTGTTCCTAAACCTCTTTCCTAGCTTCCATCAAGAGACCCTAGCAATCCTACCGGGTGAGACAGAGGTTCGCATGCACCTTCTTTAACCTCATCTACTGCATCTGGTGTTCCTGATGTGCCTTCCTGCACTTTAGTGAGACCAAGCATAAATTTAGGGACTATTTCGCCAAACACACGCTCGGACCGGCAAGGCCTGGTGGATCTCCCTGTTGTTAACCATTTTAACCTTCCTTCCCATCACCTTCCCATCCTGAACCTCCTCCATTGCCAGAGTGAGGCCACACACAAACAGGAAGAACAGCACCTCTTATTACAGATTGGTAGCTTTCAACCTGATGGTATGAACACTGAATACTCCATTTCAGAGCACCCCCCCCCCCCCCCCCTTGTGCCCCACCTGTGCCCCATTGTATTTGCACCTATATCTCCTCTTCCCCTCCACCTAAATTTCTTCCTCTGGTTTCACAATTCACAACTCTTCAATCCTTTTGTCTCCCTGGGAGTTTTCCATTATTGCCCTTTGTCCAACCAATGTCCTATCAAAATCCCCACTCGCCTGTGTTCAGCTATTACCAGCCACGCTTCGTCCTGCCCCTCCTTTCTTCTAACTTTCTTCCCCCCCCCCCCCCCAAATCAATCTGCAGAAGGCTCATGACCCAAAATGTCACCAATCCATGTTTTTCCAGGAGTGCTGCCTGAACCGCCGAGGTACTCCAGCACTTTGTGTCATTTTTTGTAAACCAGCATCTGCGTTCCTTGTTCCTACCCTACTCCCCCAGTTATGTTCAGTTTAGCTGCTGATCTTTAAGCTTTTCATCAGGATTGGTTGATGTAAGAGAACATGACATCCACCCTGCAAAGAAAGATGTGCAAAGATACAGTAAGTGGTTTACTTATTTTAATGTTTTTAATAATTTGCTGTCATTTTTAGTATTTCAAATAAGGAACTTTTTATCTTTAGAATTCTTTTACAAATTCTATTTTAATTTTAAAACAGTTTTTGTGCAACCACAGCTGGATCATTTGAAAATTGTTTGAAAGACCTTCAACAAAAAGGCCACTGCAGAGCTCTGGGATCTAATGCCTAAGCCCCTCCCAGTAGGAAGCTTCCACTTGGCAGTTATGGAGGGTAAGCTTGGCAAAATCCTTCATATCTGGTACAGGTTAGTGACGGTGAGCAGTCATCGGGGGCAAAGAGTTTAGGCAGAAAGCCAGATCCAGCTCATAAATGAATAGTCACCATGGATGCCAAAAGAGAAAATCTTCCATGACCAACCTCCTGCAATCTTTGAGAGCTGCTAAGACAAGTGTAACAGATGTAATATATTCATGTCTCATAAAGCTTTGACAATATGCTTCATATTATAGACTAATGAATGAAGTCAAAGCAAGAGCATAAATAAAAGAATGGATCGAAGGCTAACAACAAGAGATAGCAGATTAAAAGAATGGAGAAACAATTCAAAATGATACCACAAAGAAAAGTAAGTGATAATTTGACAAGATTTTGACTAATTTCAATGCCAGTTTAAAACACCACTCGAAGTACAGTTGGCATTTTGACAAACTCGTTTTACATCTACTTTTTCTGCATAAATCTGCATTCATCCAAAACAATTATTTTAATAATTTGGTGCACATGTACTTGCACAAAGTCCCATTCATCCACTCTGCACTGGACCACTTGGACAAGAAGAAAAATAATGCCAGCTTGGCATTTAACACAATCATCAGCTCCACACAGACCATCAACTCAGAGAATGGGTCTCAGCCCATCCCAATGTAATTGAATCCATGACTTCATCACCAACATACCACAATCAGTTTGAATTGGCAACATTTCCTTCACAATAACTATCAACACATCAAGGCTGTGTGCCCAGTCCCCTTTGCCATACTCTCTATATACCCATGACTGTGCAGCCATACACAGCTCCAACACCCTCTTTAAATCTTCCAACAACACCACCGTTGCTTGGAACAATTAACAGGCAACGTTGAGTCAGAGTGCAAGAGGGAGATTAACACTCTTATTGAATGGTGTCAGAATACCAATCTTGTTCAATGTTAGCTAGACAAAGTAGTTGATTAACAATATTAACAAGACCAAGGAACTGATAAACATTGTAAACAAGATGTTCACCCTTGTTTCTATACCTTCAAGACTTTTCAATATGGCCATCAAAATCTCAGATTTTCTTCCATTCAGGCCCCTTCCACATTCCAGGTTTTAACCACTTCATGCTGGAAGCCACCCGGAATTTGTTTCTCACACGTCTGCTTTTCTACTCCTGCTTTCTCTTTCAAAATTCTCTGTCATCTGTGGTTTATCCAATCTTTATTGATAACATTCCTGATACGAACTTGGGAACATCTTGCCCTGCAATGTATATTCGCCTTCAAAATGTATCTCATTTGCTCCAACAATCTCCAATGTTTGTTATATCATAAATTCAATACACAATGAATGTAGTACATGCATTGCAAACAGAGGAATCACAGCAATATGCCATTTTTCCCATGAGAAACATAGGTATATTATTGCTTTTAACTCTGTTTTTTCAGCTTGGTTATTTTATCTATTGTTATAAATGAACATAAAAAGGCACAACATAAAGAGGCTAAAACATTTCATATAGATTTATTGTAATATTTTCCAGTTCCTTACTTTGGTGCCTTGTGTGCTAATAAATGTAAACACACCAAATGTTGACAACTATTAATTCTGAATGAATAATCATGGTATAACAATGATTTGTGATTAGTGAGACACGTGATTGCAACATTTTGTCTGCACTTCAATCTCACATATAAATGTTATGTTTTTATTGCTGTTCCTTAATGTTTTCTTTAACTTTTCATATGAACCATAACTTCAAAATTATACATTTCCTGCCCAATACACACTTTCTGGTTTGTATGGCTTGGCTGCCCGGCTGCCCAGTCTCTAGGTTTACAATATAAATGTGAACACATCAACAAAAAATCATGAATCAATTAAGAGATAACGTGTGGCGTCAGGGTTCGTCAATGACCACAGAGACTCGCAATAGTTTAATTTTAGTTTAGGTTAGTTCAGAGATACAGCGCATAAACAGGCCCTTCAGCCTACTGAGTCCACACTGAACAGCGATCCCCGCACATTAACACTGTCCTACACACACTCGGGACAATTTTTTTTACATTTACACCAAAGCCAATTAACCAACAAAACTGGGAGGAAACCAAAGATCTTGGAGGAAACTCACACGGTCACAGGGAGAACATACAAATTCCTTACAAACAGCACCCGTCATCAGGATCGAACCTGGGTCTCTGGCGCTGTAAGTGCTGTAAGGCAGCAACTATACCACTGCGCCACCATGCTGCCTAATGTTTACACAGCAAGCAAAGTTGAAATGTTACTGACTGCATTTGCACACCTTGGCATAGACTGGGGTTTCCTGACAAAAACTATGATCTCAATTTGCACCGGCCACTTTGTGTTCAACTGGTCTTCCAAATCTGTCACTATCGCTGTTCCCAATTAACATTTTGGGAATCCTGCACGAGCACTCCCTAGTCCTGATTACTGAATCCTTTCCCCATTTAAAAAAAATGGTCTATCACTATAGAAGAACATCACTGTATCACTTGAGTAGCTTACAAGAGTGGCAAATGGAATACAGTGTAGCAAAGTGTACGGTCATTCACTTTGGCAGAAGGAATAAAGGCATAGACTATTTTCTAAATGGGGAGAGGATTCAGTAATCAGGACTTGGTAATTCTGGTGTAGGATTCCCAAAAGGTTATTTTGCCAGTTGAATCAATAGTTAGGAAGGCAAATGCAACGTTAGCCTATCATTTTGATATGCCCTATCATTTTGAGATAGACACAAAAAGCTGGAGTAATTCAGCGGGACAGGCATCATCTGTGGAAGAAGGAATGGGTGACGTTTCGGGTCGAGACCCTTCTTCAGACAAGCTTTATAAGGCATTTGTCAGACCTCATTTGGAATATTGTGAGCAATTTTGGGCCCCATATCTGAGGAAGGATGAGCTGGCGTGGAGAGGGAGCAGAGGGGGTTTATGAGAATAATTCTGGGGTTGATTGCATTAGCATATGAGGAATGTTTGATTTCTCTGGGCCTGTACTCGCTGGAGTTTAGAAGGATGATGGTATCTCATTGAAACTTACCGACTAATGAAAGACCTAGGTAGAGTGGATGTGGTGAGGATGTTTTCAGTAGTGGGAGAATCAAAGACTAGAGGGCACAGCCTCAAAATAAAACAAGTTCCCTTTAGAATAAAGATGAAGAAGATTTCTTCAGCCTGTAGGTGTTGAATCTGTGGAATTCAGGCAGCTGTGGAGGCTAAGTCATTGGGTATTTTTAAAACAAAAATTAATCTTCATCAGTAAGGGTGCCAAAGGCTACGGGGAGATGGCAGGACAATGGGGTTGAGAGGGAAAAATAGCTCAGCTATGATCAAATGGCGGAGCAGAGTCGATGGGCTTAATGTCCTAATTCTGCTCCTGTCATATGATCTTATGAACCCAACAGAAGGAACATTGAATTTTAAAATTTCAAGTAATAGCCACCATTCCCACCCCATCGCCTCTTTCCCCTGATATCCCCTTTCCCTGCTCTCTCTACCAGTGTGCATACATCTCTCCAACCATTCTAGGTACCTGCTCCTCCACAAGCACATTTTTCATCCCCCAAGTCCCATATTTCCCTCTTATCCCATCTTTCCCCTCCACTCTGTCCCCTTCCACCCATACCCCTCCCTCCAGCTTTACATCGCAACCTTGTTTTTCCTTTTGTCTCCTTTTCATCCCTTTGTCCTTTGTCACTTATTCTGCCCATCTGCCAATTTCCCCCCTCACCCGTGTCCACCTGTAGAAGGCCTCAACCTCAAACGTCGCCTGTCCATTCCCTCCATAGATGCTGTCTGACCTGCTGAGTTCCTCCATCACTTCGATTTTTGCTCAAGACTTTCATTGTTCAGGTGCATATGACAAATAAACGCTTTTGATCTTGACTATGACTAGCCTGCAGGAAATTCAGACACATATCAATTTGAAGTAGGGTCTCGACCCAAAACGTCACCCACTCCTTCTCTCCTAGTCAAGACAAGTCAAGTCACTTTTATTTATATAGCACATTTAAAAAACTCTCGTTGGCCAAATGTGCTTTACATTGCTATAAGAATAGTATAACAAACAACAGTGGATCATAGATTAAATACAAACATCACTACATACATATAGCCCTCGCTCAGAGGACGTCAAAAAAGGCTTGGGAGTAGAGATGAGTTTTAAGTCTCGACTTAAAGGAGTCGATGGAGGGGGCAGTTCTGACGGGAAGAGGGATGCTGCCTGTCCCACTGAGCTTCTCCAGCATTGTGTGTCTATCATCAGTGTAAACTAGCATCTGCAGTTCCTTCCGACACATTTCGTCTGTCTCATTTTGTGTCCGTCTACATGTCATCTCAGCCCTGTCCAGGAGGCGGCTCCATCCATCATGGCGGCCGGTTCTGCCAGCATCAAACATGGCGCCGTGCCGCCTTCGTGATCGCGGCGTGCATGCGTCACCGCCGGGGGCGCAGACGCACAGTGGGACGGCCTTTGAATCTGAAAGCGCGGGAGCGGCGCGGCCTGGTCGTGGTCCTGGTCTTGGGGCTGAGCTGGGGCTGGGGATGCGGGGCGCCGGCAGCGAGGGGTGCGCCGAGCGGCCGCCGGGCCTATGGTTCATCCGCAAGGTGAGGCCAGTCATGCCAACCGGCGGCTGCTCCCTTCACCACCGGTCCGCTGTTGCTGAACAGGCCGAGGCTTGTCCGGCCCGGAACGGGTGAATGTGGAGGAAGGAACTGCGGGCGCTGGAGTAACTCAGCGGGACAGGCAGCATCTCTGGGGAGCATGGGTCTGTGATTCTTTGGGGCACGACCCATTCCTTCGCTCCAGAGATGCTGCATGTCCTTCTCTCCTGAGTTGCTGCAGCATGTTGTGTCTATCTACTCTTTAACGGGTAAAGATGGGGAAGGAAGCTCCCAAAGACGATGATTTATGTTAAACTGACAGGAAAGTGACCGAATTGTCAGACATGGGGTTCTGAAATTCCAGATCCATCTGTCTTTAAACGGATGCTGCCGAGTCTGCAGTCCCTTCCCTGTTATCTGAACAAGGGTCCAGACCCGACAAGTCTCCTATCCATGCTCTCTAGAAATGCTGCCTGAGCCGCTGAATTACTCCAGCACTTTGTGTCTTTTTTGGTAAACCAGCATCTGTAGCTCGTTATGTTTGCAAATCGTTTGAGGGACTGGAGTTGAAGGTTGGGGTTTAGAGTGGGTATCATCGACAGTTGGATCAGATTATTGTAAATTCATTTTCATGTCATGTCAATTAAGCTAGAAGATCTATTGTTACTTTATAGTATTTATTATTATTTATTTGTTGTTTATAGTAACTTAACACAAATGTCCCTCATTGTCGTGTGCTATGTGGGAGGGGAGAGGGGGATTACTGATGACATGATGTCAATTGGTTGGACAGATGCACAGAAAGTTGCCAATTAAATTCAAAGCAGGGAAGTGACAGTAATTTATTTGGTCCACCAATCTATAAGAAACTCTAACATAGAAGGTAGGATACAGAGATATGTACAAGAAGAAAGAGAAGGCTCGTAAGGTGTTCCTTCATTAGTTGAATCGGCGGTTAGAAAAACAAAGACATAACTAGGCCACAGCTGGAGTGTTATGTAAAATCAGGTCATTCTTATCAGGCAAGGGGAAGATGGAACAGAAAATTGACATGGATGTTGCCAGGTTGGAATGTCATAAAGGTTTGTTATGGTGTCAAGTGGATTATCTTGGTAAAGCAGAATATGTTACAGTTCTTCAGAACATTCTGTAACTGAAACTGAAAATTAGATGCTTAAATAGAGTTAATAAAATAATAGTGGAAAAATAAATTGAGTATAACGGGTATAGTAACTTATAAACTGGCCAACTATCTGTTTAGTTTTTCAAAACTCGCCCCAGCCCTGAGAAGATACTAATTACAGTTTTTGTTATCTTGCTTTCCAGGTGTTCAGTTGGCGAGCAGCAGCTGCAATTGCATGGTCTGTCCTGTTGTTGCCTGTCTCCACAACTGTATTTATAATGCTTAGCCAACTGAATGTATTCTGTCCTGTTCAGTGGATTTCAGGTAATCGTAATGCTGATGGGTTGGGGGAGGAATTATCTTTCAGAATACAATAAAGTATTGTATCTTATTCTTTTCTAGACACATTGAACCACCTGAACAGTTCTTGCATAATGTTTTCAATCCTGGTGTTGTGTGGATCTGTAGTAGTTATTGGAATCTTTAATATGGAATATTATACAGGTATTAGAATTTTTTTCTTGACACTTGGCTACTGTTTTGTTAACCTCTTGGTTGTTTGATTTTTAGATAACTTTTTGATGCTTAAATATTCACTCCATAGGTTTAAATCATGCCATTTATCTCTATTTTAAGTAAAGTTTGCATTTGTCAAAATCATTTTTTTAAATTAGGTCTGTTCAATTATTAGTGAGGAAAGAGGCAATGATTTACATTCATTACATCCTGTTTCATACGATACCAGGTACATCATGCAACATGAGTTACGCGATTGAAATTTATACGGTTTTGACAGTATGTCAATGGGAATTTCAACTGCCTCAATTTGTGAATTATTCATTTGTTGTAATGAAATTGTAGAATTAAGTTTATTTTGATCAAAATCTAAATTGAGACTTTTAATGGGATGCACAAAAAAATTAAGATTTTGTGTTTATGAAAATGAATGTATGGGCCTACCTTGATCAAGTTGAAACACCTGGGAGAAATGTGCTTTTGGTCATGGGGTAAATGTGCAGACTCCACACACACAGAGCACCTGGATTCAGTCAAATCTGCCGTGCCATAGTGTTGCTCTGTTTTTTGTACCAAGTAAATAATGCTAATTACCAAAAATCATATAGAATGCTGATTAAGAGCTATGAAGGGTGACTGAAAGGTTAGTTAAAAAGTGACCTGTGTATATGTGGCAGGGAGATGGAGTGGAGATAGTATGAGAGAAATTCCAGGCATCAAATAGATGAGAGTATATGCATTTGGGGTGAGATAAAGGGCTTGAGGAGAATGTGGCATGAGGCTACAGTAATTTAAAAACAAAGAATTTAGAATTTTATCCACAAGAAGCATTTTCGTTTGTGAACTGGAATGATTGTCGATAAGACAGGTGAAATATGCAGAGATCTTGATAATTGTCAGTTTGGGGATGGTAAAGTCATGGTTAAGTTGTTGAAGTATATGATTCCACAGTTGGTGAAATGGTATAATGATCAATTTTGCTCAGATGATATTAGATGTTATGTTGAAGCTTGAGTTCTGAAAGGGGGTGTTTTCAAATGACTTGCCTCGTCAACTTTTCCAACTAAATGTATAGCCCCTAACAGGATCGTAAACCTGCTACTACTTTTTTTTTTTTTGAAAAATGTTATGTCCTTCCTTTGCAGTGGAGCCATCTATTCCATGCAGTCGGATTGCACTGATAGGGAATGTCTTCCACCCTCATCGGTTCATTCATTCGGTGGTACATGCAGTGATGGGGATGCTGATGGCATGGTGCACAGCAGTCATAGCTGGGGGGCGTTACCAGATGATCAGTGTGCCTTGCTCATCTCGTGACAGGTAAGCTCTGAGTTATGGTAATGTGGACGTTTATAAAATATCGTTGTTTAGAATTTGTGCACCTTGTCTATATTTTGTCACTAAACTCCCTATCAATTTATAATCTTATCGTTACAGTTCTGCATCCAGTAGCCACATGTGCCTCAATGAGTTTCATGTTTTCCTGCTGATGGAAGGAGCATTTATAGGATATTGTTACAGTTTGCTCTACTTTGCTAACAACTTCAATTATTTGTCTTTTCCAACTATGCAGGTAAGAAATGTAACTTTTTATTTCTATTTTGGATACGCAGATCAATTTATTTGTAGTAAATATTTGTTTATTTTAAATATACGTCATCCAAACTTCAAGGTGAGGGTCCTTACCTGCTATGATCTAAAATGCAGGTCTGTTGCCCTTTACTTGCTGCCTCTTTAGACATCTGTTCTTTGGTTCTAATCTAATCACAAGGGACTTTGACCTGGTATCTATATGGTGTATCCTGTAGCTGTTGGGTGTAGCACTTAACTCTGGAACTAATCATGGTACGGGTTTCTCACGTGGCCACTTGAAGCACTGTGGCTGCCACATGTGGCACGTACCACCACATTTAACATATAGAAAGGGAGGGAGGGGGGTCGTCACTTTGTAGTTTATCGACATGTGATGGTTACATTGAGTTTCCATTTAATATTTGCAAAAATGTACTGGACTTTTGATTTGAGATCCTTTTATCAGGAACTGAGAGAAATAGAATTTAGTGAGCCATATTAGATCTTCTAGATATTTACAGATATAATATTTAACCCATCAGTTCAGGTGGGTTAAATCTGCACTGAGAGCTAAATTGTACTCCCTACGGACCAAATGGGTTAATCATCTGCTTATTGTGGAAATGAAACTTAAAGATGCAGTTTGATTTTGATCTTTGTTTAGTGTAATTTAATTTAGAGATACAGCATGGAAACGGGTCCTTCAGCCCACGCCAACCAATGTGTAAGCTAGTTCTACTATGTTATCCCACTTTTGCATCCTACACACTAGGGGGAAATTTGCAAATTAAAAACCAATTAAAAAATCTGCACATCTTTGGAATGTGGGAGGAAACCGGTGCACCCGAGAAAACCTGCACGGTCACAGGGAGAATGTACAAACTGTACAGACAGCGCCCGTAGTCATGATCGAACCCGGGCCTCTGGCGCTGTAAGGCAGCAACTCTACTGCTGCGACGCTGTGCTGATAACAATTATTTGTGGGGCTAAACAGCAAAAGCCAGTCAGATCACAAGTGAATCTAGAATTGGATTGCTTTCTCTGGAACATCGGAGGTTGAGGGGAGACTTGGTAGAAGTGTATAAAATTATTAGAGGCATAGATGGGGTAGAGAGCTAGAAACTTTCCCCCACGGTGGATATGTCCAACTCGAGGGCATAGCTATAAGTTCGGAGGGGGGATTTTATTGAAAATGTGCAGGGCGTTTTTTTACACAGAACGTAGTGGGGTCTGGACAAAATTAGGGAGATAATTAATGACCTCACCAGTGCTATCAGCAGGATATGCAGTGCCAGAATACCTTTTGAATGGTCAATACCTTTTGAATGGTCAAACATCTGTGGAACGGTGCCTTGGTGAGTCCTAGCTTGCTCACAAGAAGAAAACGGAGATGTTGAGAAAAGAGGGAAAAACTAATCTTCTGTTTGTTTTGGTTTTTTTTTGTTTTTTTTTTGCAGCAATTTAAGTACCTGCGTTTCAAAGCAAATCTATCATTGGTCATCAAGTATAGTGCTGTGCAATCTCTGTATTTCCTCAGGAACTACTGCATCCTTTACTATTTTCTAGGTAATATTTTTATTTATACACATTCCATGTCCTATCTTGTGAGTTACATTTGGGCATAGGTTAATTTTCTCATGCTCTTGATTGCCACTGCTCCACCTCCATTCTTTCGCTTGCACTTAACTCAGAGATAGAAATACTGGATTGCAGCAATATTGGGGGGGTTTCTGCTCACTACTTCCCTGGTGCTCTTTCCAGTTTGGCTTGAGTTGAAAAAGGGAAATAACGATTAATCAGCTGGAGCATTCCATAGAGAGTTGCCTGAGTGAGTATAATTTGGAACCACAAGTAAGCTGAGGGTCCGAAAATGGGAAGATGTGCCAGGGAGAAAATAATTAAGCACCTGCTTAATTGAATAAGCAGAATTTGAGAACTCAGTTTTAAATACACGTCGACTAAATTTCAGCTTCTTTGAATGTTTGTTTGATTAACTTGATAATTGTCTTGGTTCCGAGCAAAATTATGTTATATGAATGACCAGAGGTGAGAAAAATTATACCGGCAATAGCAATGTAAAATATAAGAATACTAAACTATTTTTACATGTGGCTTCACCGTTATTATTTTGATTTCACAAATACAATGCAACAGTAAAATATTTTTATAAATGAGTTTCATTATTGTAGGTATTTGACATCGTATCACTTCCATACATTGTAAGGATAGGGATGAAATGCATGAAGAAATAAAATTACAATATGGGGACATAATCTGAGGGAACTGTTTAAAAATAATTAATAAACATAAAGGCAATATGTTGCATGTAACTGATAAAAGCTGGTTAAAATCAATCAATCAGTTTTATTCGTCACTGAAATGTTCCTGATCTTTTGGTATGGACTGCTGACTAAACTCCAGGATGGCTTACTCTTTATTGGTGACATTGCTCAGTCGCCAAAATCTGCTTGCTGAATGATGGACAAAATATCTGTAAATCCTCAATTTGATTTCCCTAATACCTTCTTAATTCCAACTCAGGTTATGTGCCAAGAGCTTGGATAAGTGCCTCAACAACCCTCCAAAAGGACAGGTGAGCTGCCTGTAAAATATTCATTTGTTATTATTTGATGATACCCTGTTTAATAATTATTTGGGAGGTTTAGTATTGTGTGTTATTTCTCTTCCTTTACCAATGCTATTATTGCACAAGGCCATTGACCCCAAAAGCAGCATCTTAGCTACTGATCTGTCGATCGAAGCAATCACAAGGGTGTTTTGGATTTGAAGCTATGACTTATTTTGTCCTTTGACACCACATCAGTGTATTTTATCTAATGGAAAAGCTTAGTGATACTGATTGTCATTTTTCAAAAATAAATGGGGACTTGTAGACAAAAGCAGGTTTTCTTACCAGTGTTAATGATTTTAAACATCCCGATTCAGAATGCTGAATTGGGTCAGGTTGAGTTGATCAAAATCAGCAATCGCGCTCTGTGCAAAGCTGAATCTTCTCTTCTGCTCATTCCCCACTCACAGATGTTCACTTAAATATGAATCCTATTTTTTCCATGGCATTGTACCAAACCTACAATTTCCAAAGCTTAACACACAAAATAGTCCAACCAAATTATGTAAAAAGTTTTGCTGCTTTAATTCTACATTCGTATATCTGAGCAGTGATTTTTGGCAGTAAAGCAGTTTGGGTATATGTTAAACTTACACGTTGCCTTTTAGAAATAGGTGTGTCTGTCAGATGATCACAGTGAGATGCAATATTACTAGTGCTAATATGTGAATGAGCACTTGGGGAAAAAAACAACTGTCTGTAACTTTTTCTGAAGCACACAGCATTGTCTGGATACCCTGACTGGCCTGTTTGATTTGCCGCTGCTCTACACGACCTGGCTAAGTGGTACATTTATTTTGGTTACCTGGTACATTACATGGGTGCTCTTTAAAATCTACATCACAGAGGTGAGTATGGAAAATATATCATAACTTTGCTTCGACAAGAGTTCCCAAATTATTGTTTTCAATTTAAAGACATTGGAATCAATGTGCAAGAGATAATTAAATGTGGAAGAGGGACAGCTTTCAAGCGTTTTCCACATATAAAATTAAGTTTTCATAATTATCAAAACAACAAATTATAAAGAAAAACTGTGACGAAAGTACATAGACTATAGAAAAGTACAGTACAGGAGCAGTCCCTTTGGCTCACAATGTCTATGCCAAGTCAACCTGATTCATGTATTTCAAAGTTAATGATGGAAGTACAGGACAAAAATTCTTACTTAAACTGACGCACAGAAAATATTTAATGTGTAGGAAGAATGAATAAATAAACGGCAAAGTGCAAATAACAGAAAGTATTCCTTTTCTCCAGAGGGTGCTGCCTGATGGCTGTCGGAAGTACTCCAGATTTTTGTGTCCTAACCTGAAATGAAGGTAAATGTGGAAGGTGTGGCCAGGATGGCAGGGTTTTGATGATACTGCCAGCATATAAAATTAGCGACTGCGATAAATCCCCAAATGGAAGGAAGGTCAGAGCCTATGATGGACTGGCCAGTGTTTACTACTTTTTGTAGTCTTTTCCTCTCCAGGGCGCTCAAATTGCCGAACCAAGCCACGATGCAACCGGTCAGTATGCTCTCGACTATGCACCTGTAGAAGTTAGAGAGAGTCTTCCTTGATAATCCGACTCTCCGTAATCTTCTCAGGAAGTAGACGCGCTGATGAGCTTTTTTGATAATTGCGTTAGTGTTCTCGGACCAGGAAAGATCTTCAGAGATGTGCACACCCAGGAATTTGAAGTTCTTGACCCTTTCAACCATATAAATGGCGCTGTGGGTCCCCCTCCTACTCCTTCCAAAGTCCACAATCAGTTCCTTGGTTTTGCTGGTGTTGAGGGCCAGGTTATTGCGCTGGCACCATATGGACAATTGCTCGATCTCTCTTCTATATTCTGACTCATTCCCTGCATATCCATGTGCCTATCTAATAGACACCTACTATCGTATCTGCCTCCAGCACTGTACGTGGCAGCATGTTCCAAGCACCCTCCATTCTATAAAATAACCTTCCTCTGCATATCGTCTTTAAACTTTGCCCCTCTCAACTTAGGGGCCTGTACCACTTGGGCGACCTAATCCGCGAGTTCTGGCGAGTTTGCCCTTGACTCGTACTCGTAGCATGGTCGACACGAGGTCGTAGGAGGTCCTCGTAACTCTCCTTCAGGCTGAGACTGGTAGCAGCGGAGATGAGTGTGTGGCCAGGATGGCATTTTTTTTCAATATGATAAAAAATGCCAGCCTTTGAAAAAAGGTCGCCATGCGAAAAATCCCCTCGATTTTTTTTAAGGAAGGTTTAGTCGCCGCAGATTGACATGCCAGTGTAGGTAATACTTTTTGTAGTCTTTTCTTCTCATAGGGCGCTCAAAAGGCCGAACGAAGCCACGATCTTCAACCGGTCAGTATGTTCTCGAGCTAGTTGAACCTGGTAAAAGTCGAGAGGAGGTAATTTTTTCAAACTCTTCTAAACTCGCCATTTAGGTCGCCCAAGTGGGACAGCCCCTTTAGTCTCAAATGTCCTCTAGTCTTTGACATTTCCACCCAGAGAAAAGGGTGTTTTTCTAAAAGGCCTACCCTATCGAGGGCTCACATCATTTTATATACTTGTATCGGGTCTCCCCTCAGCATCTGATGCTCCAGAGAAAATAATCCAAGTTTGCCTAGCTTCTCCTTATAGCCAATACCCTCTAATACAAGCAACATCCTGATAAACCTCTTCTGCACCTACTACAAAGCCACCATGTTCTACCTGTAATGGGGTGACCAGAACTGGAACAATGCTTTTGTGAAACCTCTCCTCATGGATGGGGGTCATTTCTGGTCTCTGTGCCGCATATATTAATTTGATTCTGTCCTGGAATTAATTTTTATTCTCTGGAGATAAAAATAATATAAACTAACCTTATTGGAAAACAATTAAGTTACTTGGAGTAATCGAATAATTGCTACGCAAACGTGCTTCATCTCGCAGGGAAGTGTTAACTAGGATCAGTCGGAATAGGAATTGCCTATTAAGGCAGAAATGAGAAAACATTTCTTTACTCAAGCAAAACACAAAGTGCTGGAGAAACTCAGCAGGTCAGGCAGCATCTGTTGAGACAACATTTTGGATCGGGATCCTTCGGACCCATCCGTCACCTGTCCATTCCTTCCACAGATGCTGCCTGACCCGCTGAATTCCTCCAGCACTTTGTGTGTTTAGTTCAAAATTCCAGCATCTGAAGTTCTTGCATCACTATTTTTTTACTGAAGGTTCTAGTTTTTCCAGAAGGCTGTGAATGGTCAGTGGGTGCAATGTATTTAAGACAGATAAACGGTGATTGGGTTGAAAGGTTTCAAAGGTCTGTTATTGTCACATGTACCAATTACGGTCCAGTGATATTCGAATTACGTGATCTTATTAAATGGCAGATTAGGTTCCAATAGCATTATGACCTGCTCCTATTTATTTTAAGACTCTTAAAGCTAATAATGTTAGAATTATTAGTGGATAAAGTAGCTCGTTTATATTTATTGTTATTGTTTTTTTGTTGTTTAACACCACTGCCTATGTTTACACAAATCTATTCAGCATTACTTGCTATTCATTAGCAATCAACGTTTCCAAAATTTCGTAAGGATGAACAATTTGTTTGAATCTTGACCATTTTCCATCTCATGCTTTGCAAAATAAATATTTACAAGTTACCAAAGTACCATGGTTTGGCCACTTTAAATGCTGTAGAGATTACAAAAATGTACTATTGCAGCTGCTCACTGTCGTCCTGCCCATCTACATCTGTCGAGAATTATGTGTGTTTTAGAATAACAGAAATGTCCAGTTATTGTTCCATTCTCTAAAATGCACAATTTAGATTATTGACAATTTTTGAAAAGTTCAGAATTTATTTGTAGCCAATCAGTATTGTGCTTGCTTGTACTCAAAACTAAACCCCATCTGGTTTTATACTTTTGCTCTTTTTCATTGAATTAGGTGTTCCAATTTTCTGTGCAGTCCAATTTCGGAGAGGAAGCTGATCAATGCCTTCCTAAAGTCCTAACGACCAATGTTTCCCGTTGTATAAAGGTAAAACAAATTGGATGTCAGTCAAATAGTACAACATTATAATACAAAAAATACATCATTATAGTAGATTGTTTCGACTTGTTGCTAGCAAGTAGGTAACTGAATGTGTATATCTCTTTATTTCAGTATCTTGCGTTGCAAGATTTGGCTTTACTTTCCCAGTATTCGCCCTGTCGAAGACAGGAGGTATTCAGCCTTAGCCATCCAGGTATAGCAGTGTTCCTCTTTAATAAATCTCTTGGATGTTGTATGCCTGCATGATTTTACAGATTTTAAAAAGCTGGTATACTGCATAAATTGATGTTGACGTTATGGAAATGGGTGGGACCCATTTGTAATAATCTGAATTTGTAATAGTCTGAGGAAGGGTCTCGACCCGAAACGTCACCCATTCCTTCCCTCTAGAGATGCTGCCTGTCCCGCTGAGTTACTCCAGCTTTTTGTATCTATCTTTTGTAATAATCTTAATCCTCGCGGACTCTATAAAAGGAGAATATGAGCGATAATGCTGAAGAAGGAATGCAAATTGAATGCTGATTTTTGTACTGTTCATAGGATCATTTACTAGATTTTTGGAGTATTGACCAATGTCTTCATTTTGATGGTAATATAGCTCGCTTTTTAATACCCCACGTTTCAACAGTGTCTCTTGTGGAAGTTAGAATTTTGGTTACTATAAGATTCTGGAAATCCACAACAAATCACCATATTCAAGCAAATTGCTGATTTCGGCACCTGTATCAGCCCCATTGATGATCTCATTATTTTACCTTTGCTTTTCTTCATCCTAATTCTTGTTTCTCCCCCAAAGACCCTCTTAAGCATCCCTGTTAGATCCTTTGTAATAGCTTTCTCCTTTCCAGATGATGAATTAAATAACATTCTCTAATCGCCAACTCCAACGGGATCCCACTACTGGCCTCATATTCCCATCTCCACCACTTTCTGCTTTCAGCAGAGACCATTCCTTCTGCAACTCCCCACCAAAGTCACCCCCTCCCCAAGTACTTTCCTCTGCAACCACAGGATATACAATACCTGTCCCTTTACCTCCCCCCTCGACTACATCCAAGGACCCCGACAGTCTTTTCAGGTGAGGCAGAGGTTCACTTGCACCTCCTCCAACCTCATCTACTGTATTCGCTGTTCCATGTGTCAAGTCCCGTATATCGGCGAGACCAAGCGCAGGCTCAGCGATCGTTTTGCTGAACACCTCCGCTCCGTCCGCCTTAACCTACCTTTAACTCAGCACTTTAACTCCCCTCCCATTCCCAACCTGACCTTTCTGTCCTGGGACTCCTCCATTGTCAGATTGAGGCCCAGCGTAAATTAGAGGACAGCACCTCATATTTCCCTTGGGTAGCTTACACCCCAACGGTATGAACATTGACTTCTGCAACTTCAAATAGCCCTTGCTTTCTCTCGCCCTCCGTCCCCTTCCCAGTTCTCCCAACACTCTTACTGTCTCCAACTACATTCTAATATCTGTCCCGCCCACTCCCCTGACATCAGTCTGAAGAAAGGTCTCAACCCGAAACGTCACCCATTTTTTCTCTCCAGAGATGCTGCCTGTCCCACTGAGTTACTGCAGCATTTTGGGTCTACCTTCTCTCTAATCCACTTAACTTTTCAAAAGATAGGCAGCTTGCAAGTTTATTTCTTAGGATATGATTTCCCTTCAATTGTTTGATTTCTGTGCAATCTTTGGATGGGTTTAGACTGGTGCACGCAAGGACATTCCTGCTGAGATTTTAATCTGTTTATTTTTCAGGTTTCACAGTGTTATACATTTCAGTAATTTCCTGTTTGTGCCTTATTTTATCAAGTAGCGACTATAAAAATCAGCTTCGATATCATCCTGGCTAATGCGGCTGATCATTTTTGTGTTTTCATTTTAAGGTGGGCATCCTCATAATTGGATAGCCATTTCGGGTGAATGCTTAGCCTTGCTAAATAACCTAACGCAAAAGCTGATAGAATATCAGGAAGCTCTTGCTGCCAATGGTCGAATTAAACCATATCCTGTTCCCAGGGAAAGCCACCCGTCAAATACATCAGGTCAGACTTTGTTCAATTTATATAAAAATACGTTTTTAATCACAATTTTGTACAATGTGGGGCAGGTTTTGTGTGGACATTATTTATTTGAGGAGATCGTCTGATGTGAGCCACAGGATTCTTTGGATATGATAAGGCTAAAAGAGCTAAAATTTTATCAAAACTGCCCAATCCAAAGTTCTTTCAGTTTCTTGGTTTCATAGTTCCAATAATTTGATGGCAATATAATATTTGAAATCTGTAATTCGCTTCCAAAGTGTAATCCAGTGTTACAATGTTTTGTAGCAATAACAAATTGTTTTAGATTTTTATTTAAACAAGCAGTTAGAGGAAATCAAAAATAATTACGAAAAATGTAATATACTGCAGGTCATGCATAATGTGTGGAGATAGAAATAAAGCATGCATTTGAAATTGTTGGTCTTTCTCATCACATCTGAATGTCAGTGAAAGAAAGTTATAAGAGAAATGGCCCATAAAGAAGCAAGAATCAAAATGAATGGAGCTGTAAATGGGAATAGAAACTTCTATTGAAATAGTTAGTATGTCACCATTCCTTTAGGTGTCCCTGCAAACTCTCTTTCTCTCCTCTTTCCCCTCCCCCCACAACAACCACCATTCCACCCAACCCCATTCGATAAATTGTCTTCATTGGTGAAGTATAAATCAGTGTTGTATAAGGAACTGGAAATAAAGGAGCATAGAACATGGAATGGAGAGGATTCTATAGATTATGGGACTTGGACATTACATTTTACATTATTTTAATTGGATTTTTAATCACTATATAGTCCCACTATTATCTAATCCTGTGGCAACCTAGTTTATATTTACAACCCGGTTATAGGTATGCTTTTATGGTCATCATTCTTTCTGTTGCAGGAGCTACTTGCCTTGAAGAACCTTCCAGCTACCAGCCTTCCTTGAAGACACAATTCTATACTCGTTTTCCCCAGAGCCCTCTGGTTTCCCCAATGAACAAATCTTCAACCCCGTCCTTGAGGAGCCTCCTGAGTCTCCCCTTTACACCAGATTTGAGCAGTCCCTTTGAATCGCCTGCAGTGAACCGCTTAAATGACTTCGGCTCTCCTTACTACGGCTCTGTACAGAGTTCTCATTTAGTGAAGAGGAGACCAAAACTTTGGTCATCCTCTTCTGGTTCCACGGGTAAGTCATCACTATACTTTGATTTGCAGAAGTTAGGAGTGAAAATACTTTATTGGAAGTTCTTGTTTGTTGAAATTGAAAATAACATTCGCACTGAGAGACTGAATCTTGTCTCAGTCTGAAGAAGGGTCTCAACCCCAAACGCCACCCATACCTTCTCTCCAGAGATGCTGCCTGTCCTGCTAAGTTACTCCAGAATTTTGTGTCTATCTTCATTGTAAACCAGCACCTGCAGTTCCATCCTACACTGAGTCCACGCACTTGCATTGGTCTCCCAAAGACAGCACAGTGGCACAACTGGTAGAGCTGCTGCCTCACAGCACCAGAGACCTGGGTTCGATCCTGACCTTGGATGCTGCCTATGGGGTGTTTTCATATTCTGCTTGTGACCATGTGAGTTTCCTCTGGATTCCTTCCCCCCAAAACATTGCATGTTTGTGGTTAATTGGCATCTGTAAATTGCTCCTCGTGTGTAAGGAATAGATGTGAAAGTTGGATAACACAGAACTAGTGTCAGTGTGGATTTGATGGGCTAAAGGGCTTGTTCATGATGTATCTTTCAATCAAAAACATCACACTTGGTCGGATTAAACTCCATCTGCCATTTCTTTTCCTGTTTCTGTACCTGATATATAATTTGTGTATATGTATACATTTTATATTTGTACATTATGTATACTTTGAAGACCTTCCTCGCTGTCTGCAAGTCCACCAAGCTTGGGATGATTGGCAAACTTAGTAACCAAGCCACCTTTATACCAGAGCTCCACTGACCACAGACCTCCAGCCCGATGAACACTTTGCCAACACAAACCTGTCTTCCATGAGTGAGACAGTTCTAAATCCAGACAACAAAGTCACCATGGGTCCAATCTTACATTGTATTTCCATTTAATTTTACATTTGGAACCATTATTTAAATAAACAAGCGAGGAAAAAACAGAACCCGAGTAATTTCAGTGGTTTATGATTTAGAAACATAGAAAATAGGTGCAGGAGGAGGCCATTCAGCCCTTCGAGCCAACACCGCCATTCATTGTGATCTTGGCTGATCGTCCCGTGCCTGCCTTCTCCCCTTGATTCCACTAGCCCCTAGAGCTCTATCTAACTAATCCAGTGATGGTCCACTGGATTTGATCCAGTGTTTCTAATTCTTAAGAACTTCAATTTTACATACAGCTTCGCTAAGGGCAGTTTGACCCCTCAAGGCTGTTCTGTCACTTAAAAATATCATGGCTGATCTGTTTACATCCCACTCTACATATTTTTGTAGTTTGACTGAATTGCTGATGTTATTGAGGGTTAACATTGCTTATGTTTTCAGAGTATTAACAGTGCTTATGTTTTCAGAGTATGTGGCAAACACAAGTCAATTTGCTGGTCAGGCTGCAAAGGTTGACAGCAGATCTCCTGAAGTAACCAAGCACAGTCCTATTTCAGAATGGATACTTCAAAGACAAGAACAGGTAAAGGAGCTCTATTTATTTGCAAAAATATTAGGACTATGCTTCTTGTGGTCGGTCATCAAATGAAGACATTGCATTTGTCAACCGCACTAATTCAATCTGCACTTTATGCTAAGTTAACTGGTACAACCTGCAGCAGCTGTTAATCTTTTGCAATCCAGTAATTTTGTACGTTTTACAAAAGGTACTGTATTGTAGGTTTTACAAAATGTACTGTATTTTTCTTCAATTGAAGCTGGGTTCCCTGTTATGAGAATACTTTGCTCGTAGATTTAGACTAATTAGTGTTATGCAAAACTTTCAAATGAAACACTACCTGGAATGCAATGTGACGCTGAATTGCTGGACAAGTGGCCACTTGGAAAGGAAAACAATGTCGGAGGAGCTTTGGTTTTACCAGTACCAAAGTTGTACTGATAACTACAAGTAATACTGATAACACATTAATTTCCATCATTACAGTAATAACATAACTCCTAATCTGTGCATAATTGTGGGTATAATTTACAAACACCCTACTTATAACTACTTAATAATCTCCTTGAAACTGCCCATTGCTGTCTGGCTCAAACCATTCTGTTCAAGTTCAAGTCACATTTATTGTCACATGCACGAATTGGTACAATGAGATTTGAGTTACCATACAGCCATACAATAAAAAGAACACAATACACGATATAGTTTAACATAAACATCCCCACACAGCGGAATCAACGTTCCCATTGTGAGGGAAGGCAATAACGTTCAGTCAAATTTCTAGCATTTTACATGAGCATTTCAGCTCGCCATTGTGTGCCATATTTTATTTTTGCTTTCTTTCTTAGAATAGTTTGAACTCCAACTCTGTGTTAAATTATCAAGTCTGTGTTGGCAATCTATTAGAGTTGATCTGTTCATATATTAAAACAAGCCTGCACAGACAAATCTTAACCAAGGAAACAGACCGACCAGTTGGCAATGGCCATATTGTCCTTGACTCAATACGATGAAGATGAATTTTCATAGAATTACTGATGAGAAACACTGAAGTTGTCCATGTGAATGTTTGGTGTCTCCAGTGAATTATTGTCGCCTGACGCCACCATTCTCCTTTCTCACCCCACTCCCACAATCAAACCATTTATATTCTTCCTTATCAAATATATATTCTATCCCTTTGGAAATGAAGCACCTTGGTCACTGTCAGATTAAGAGCTCCTCTTCCCCGCCAACCACTTTTTTTGCTTCTTCCAGTGCAAATTTTTATTAACCATTTACTCGGTAGTGGAGATAATTTTGATTAATTTATTTAGTAATACCCATAAGTTCTTACACTCCTTTCCCTAGCTGCTCCGCTTTCAGACTATCATTACTTTAGCAGCTTTATTTCTGAGAGAAATTATCCTATAATTTCTATTTGCATATGTTTTTTAATATGTCAATAACATATCCTTTCTCCTCCCCCCCCCCACCTCAAATTCCCCTCTGGCTCTTGTATCTAATTGCTTAGTACATCTCTTCACCTTAGTCTACTTCCCCATTCTGTCATCTTGTAAACGGGTGACTAGTCTCCGCTGTTGCTCCTCCAGCTTTTCACTCCATCAAATGTGCTCTCATACTCTGGTAACAGTCGGGTAACATTACCAAACCTTGGGCTTTAACAGCAGCAACTGGTGATGTAGCAAGGAAAATGTATTTAGACTAAAAATCAAAAGCAGATAGAAGAGCATATTTTAAGAGATATGATGCTAATTAGGGAAGCACCTGGTCATTCTGTGAAGATTAATTGCATGGTTGCTGTCATGCATGTTAACGTTTTCAAAAGGGAATAGGGCTTGGGTTGCTTAGTGGGGACTTGTTTTGCAGGGTTCATACAATAGAGATATGGGTGGGGGGCGGGGATGATGAAGTCCCAGTGGTGTGTGTCCATTGACCTCAGAATGCTTTCTTGTGTTATTTGGTTTGTCTCATTTTATATTCTTATTCCTTATATTCTCATATGAACTGCAATTGTATCTCAACTAGGAACCAAACTCTAAGGACTAACCTAAAATCCTAAGCATGAGTTCCATACCACAAGATGTATTAATGTTGCTTTGAAATGTTTATTCATTTAGGTCAAAACTTTTGTGTTGAAGCGGGGCCTGGTAATGTATTTATTTAACAAGGTACTGTGTTGAATGTCATTTTTAAACCACATCAACAGCATGTCAGATTATGCCTTGTTGAAAATCTTGCTCATTGCTTGATGCTTTGCTCACCTGCTAGTTTTTTTATGTTGAGCTCTTATCCTTTTGCTTCTGCAGCATTTTAAGTAAGAAGCCTCTTGCATCGGTTAGATATATCTGGCAGACTTGGTTGCACTGTTCTTAGGATCTTTTCTTGGGATTGGCTTACTAAGGGCGAGCTCTTTTTCTTTTCAATTAATACTGGATGGTGTGTGTGTCCAGCTTATTTCATTGGGGGTGAAGTAGATTCAGGAACATGACCTGCAATTGTTTATTTGTGTAATGTCATTTTGGAACAAAATGATAAATACAAATCTCATATTGTGCATTGTCAGAACAGCTTTTGTTCACATTTCATTCTTTATAATAATCAATTGTTGTGATATAATATTGCTATCTCTTCTGCGTTATTGCATTGGTTTCTCAAGGATGAAATAAAATCTAAAATGGCCTTCATGCAATAAACACTAAATTTCAGATTTGTTTGATGGGTTGTTAAAATTGACCTGGAGTTTGCATTGAGAATGGCATTATGGAGCAAAACTGATGGCAAATTCTGAGATGCACATGTGCACGGTTATTATAAAATCTGGAAGTTGCTGTTAGTGATTCCCTTCTCTTCAACTCTCATATTCGGCAACAATTGGTAAATTCGTAAGCTGTTTAGAAATTCTTGACTGGTGATAATAACTGAAAATGTTATGCCTTGCTGACTTGGGTTTAATTGTGTTTTAATGGTATAATACAAAGGCAGAATTGGTTCAATAAGTTTATTTTGTTCACATTGATAGTTGTTCTCAGCATGTAGCAGCTGATCAACCTCTGATTCCACAGACCTGAATGCAGAATTGTTGAGCTAGATTTCTGGCATTACAATAACTATCTTTGAGACCAGCATAATCAATAAGCAATGGGATTGGAGATTTGTTGGCATTTACTGTTAACGCAGATGAGTGATAACACATGCTGAGTGAGTGATGCTCTACCTAGAGCTTTTCAGCGTACTGCATCCAGATCCAGACAAATATGAAACATATCTGTATAATTTAAAAAATCACTTTAAAAAGCAACATTTCTCTGTAAATCATTGCATTCAACGATTGGCTCATCCATAGTTCCAATGTACAACCTGGTGCTGGATTAAAAGTAACTTTGTTCAGAATATATAGTGCACTCTCTTACCTAATTGATGAAGATGTATTTCATGTTCTCCAGGATGCTGTCTGACCCGCTGAGTTACTGCAGCACTTTGTGTCTATTTTTTGTCCAAAATATCAGCTCCGTTCAGCCTGGCCCTGGTATATCTCTGATTTTTAATCATTCCACATTTGGCAACTGTGGTTTCAGCTGATAGGGCTCTGCTCCACACTTGATACAAGATGCTATTTATGGATTGTGCTATGAATCAGCCAGGTGCATTTTGCCATATTAAAAGCACTTTTCTAATGCAGTTGTTGTTTGTGATAAGGTCTCTGTGACTAATTCTATTTAATAGCTCAGTCAATTATATTCCACTCCGAACACGCTCAAATTTGAGCAGGTACCGTATTTCCCGATGAAGACGCTATTTTTACCCAAAAATAAGGCACGAAAATTTACTTTCGTCTTGGAGGACAAAGGTTAGGTTGTTAGCCAAGATAGATAAACTTGGCTATCCCTCAGTATAGCAACATCAAGAACGATGTTGCAGTACTGAGGGATTGCCAAGTCTATACCTCATTGCTGGCAGCTAATGGGAAGCGGCTGTAAAAGGACAGCGCCGCTGGGATGTGGGAAGCTCACCTCTGGCAGTGCTCTCCATCTGAACACCTCCCTCCTGCCGCTCGCCGGCCCCGCCTATGTCAGCCGCTTCCCGTAAATCCTTAAATTCCTACTGCCGCTGGGAACAGGACATGGCCTCACTTGCTGTGCTGGGTGACACTGCATGGCATTCAATGCCCGGTCAGGGTCTTTCAATGTAAATTTGCATGTGGACAGGCTTTGGGTGTGTGTGGCGGTTGTCAGTCAAGTGAGAATAACAGGAAGAATAAGAATGCTGCTGGCTTGTCAACAGAAGCGCACTAAAGCAGTTGGTATTAGATTTGAAATTCTCGTTATCCCTATTTTTGACCTGGCTCGGAGACCGGACAGTGAGGGGACCAACTCAAGAGCAAAGATCATAGAGCAGAGCGGGTCAGCAGGCGATGGATAACAGGACAGAGGGCGGTGAAGTTTACTCCTGTGTCAGCGCGAGTAACTTCAATTGGTCCCTCAAACTAGTATTGTCATTCAGTAAGATCACAACTGATTCAACTTGACCTGTTTTTCCCACCATCTCTCCACTTGCCATCACCCTCCACCCCCCCACCCATTCAGTCATTCAGAATGGAGGAGATCTGGAAGCTTTGGGCAAATTGAAGTTACTTTCATTCTTTTTTTTTTGAGAGTGAGAAATTCTATGTCTCGCCAGCATTTTTTCAAAATTTGGCAACTCAAAATGGGGATGCGTCTTCGACACAGGTGCGTCTTCATTGCCGGGAAATACGAGTACTTAAATATTCGGAAACTGGTTTATCGATACTCTTTGCTTTGAATGGTTGCAAATAATATTCAGAAATAAATGGCTTTTAAACATGTAGCTGAATACTTTTAATATTACAAAGAAAGACATGGAAAGACTGGAGTAACTCAGTGGGTCGGGCAGTATTTCTGGAGAACATGAATATGTGACATATCGGGTCGAGACCCTTCTTCAGACAGTTTGTACGTGGGTGGGAAAGAAAGCTGGAAGTGGATGGGCAGAACAGAGCATGACCAGCAATAGGTGAACACAGGTGATGGATTTTTTTGATAACCAGATTGTTGGACAAAGGCTAGAGATGAAAAGTCAGTTGTGAGCACAAAAGCGTAAAGAGTTGTGAATCATGGAGCTCTTTGAAAGTGACTTTTCTTTGGAACTTTCAACGTGATATTCTTCATTCAACCCTTTCAGGCAGCTGCATTAAACTTGAAATATTTGGCTTGAGTTAGGTACAAGGCTTTGTCTGCAGTTGACTTTAAATCTGCAAATTATAGAATTTGGTTTGTTACCAAAACTCATCCATGAAAAAATCATGCAGTGCATCCATATTTTGAAGAATTAGTTTGTGTCGGAACTTGAAAATATTCTTTAAATTGCATGTGATATAGTTATCTTAACTTGGCTTCTTCCATTATGCATGTATAAATTTTTGAGATGAAATGCATAATTAGCAACTTTGCAAATCAGTAAACTTTATTGAAGTGATTCAGAGTAATAGTTCAAACTTGCAGCTTTAATGACTTTGGTGCATGTGTGGCTGGCACTGCATGGCATTTCAAAATCTCAGCTGGCCTAATTTGTCTTTAATTCTATAAACGGAGATTAGATTTAATTGCATTTTCTTTTCAGCTTCCTGAAGCTTCAAGTCAGGCCTTGTTTGCGAACAGTCAAGCACATATTTGGGCACTTGAAGGTAATTGCTTTTTTGGGGATATGTGCATTTTTGCTTCTAATCAATGCTATTGTGTTAATTGTGAAGCAATTACATAAATAGTGTCGCAGTCAAGGTGAGCTATTATTTCTACTAAGAAGGAGGTAGTGAGCTACCTCGAGTAGCAGTTATTATTCCACTAAAGGTACTACCGTGATGCCACTGGGTAAGAAATGCCATGAATTAGACATGGTGACAGGTGAGAATTGACAATATTTTCAAGTCAGGACACAGTATGACTTTAAGAAGACCCTGCATTCTCACACACCTGCCCACGTCCTCCTTGGTTGGTAGACGTCAGAGGTTTAGGAATTATATTGCCGGACTTTGCCTTCTTTGTGATTGCATCTATGTACGGAGCCCAGGACAGGTCATCAGAGATGTAAACATCCAGGAATTTGAAACTGCTAACTGTTCACCACCAACTCACCAATGAAAACCAGTGTGTAATCTCCCAACTTTCCCTTCCTGAAGCCAACAATTAGTTCCTCTGTCTTGTTGATTTTAAGCAAGGGCTTGCTGTTGTGACACCACTCGACCATGTGCTCTATCTCTCTCCTGTACACTGACTAATCACACCTGTGAATCGGCCAACTACAGTGATGGCATCAGAGGATTAATAAATTGTATAATGTAACAAAGATAGACACAAAAAGCCGGCAGGTCGCGCAGCATCTCTGGTGAAAATGTTAGGGTTGGAAGCCTTCTTCAGACTGATTGGACTAGGGAGAGTTGGTGGAAAACTGGAAGTGGAGAAAAACAGGACAAATCTGGGCTGGTATTTTTTTTCAGGCTCTCTCTTGTCAACAGTCAGCCGATCAGGGAACCTCCTTGCCCGAGGTCATCTGTTGACGGCTCCAATATGTCCTGGTCTTTCTTTGCTTCCATTTTTTCCCCCCACTCTCCCTACTGCAATCAGTCAGAAGAGGGATTCTGACCCAAAACGTCACCTATCCATTTTCACCAGAGGTGCTGCCTGACCGACTGAGTTACTACAGTATTTTGTGTCTGTAATTAATGAATGATGATGGTTGGAGCAGTACTTAATCAAACAGTCGAGAGAGAGAAAGATTGAAAATCTTCTATATCAAACGCTTATGGGAGTTTCCTTCTGAAATGACTCCATTCAGTCACTATTCTTTCTCAGTTTCAGCCTCTTCTATACAGTTTATTTTAATCATTGTAATGCATTATTAATCAGTCCTTCCAATTCAAGCTCTGTACAGATGAGACATTGTCACAAGAGGAGTGGCTTACATGCTGGAGAATGGAAGAGTCACGGTCTTAAGACTGGATAAACCCTGAGGTTGTGGAGAAAATGTGGTCCAGAAACCATCTTAGAATACCATTTTATATATTGTATAGCAATGTCGGGGCAATTTTGATTGTTTGCAGCAGTGACACCAGGAGCCAGTGATGATGCAATTAATTATTTGGGTTAAAGGTTAGCAGCAGGCCGGAAAATCCAAACAGGATAGATGAGGTCCAGATGGATTAGTGGCCGATGATCAGTGTAGATTTGGTGGGCCTTAGGACCTATTTCAGTACCATATATTTTCATGACTTAAATGTAAGACCAAGTGTTTCTGTTTAATACTAACATGTTAAACTGTCAAAATTAAATACTGAGCCTGTTTAACCAAAGCCAAATACATGCTCAGCTCATTTGCTATGGAGAGTTGTGTTGCTTTTTTTTTTTTTTAAAGCTATCAACTCAAACAATCCCACTAATAAATTAAAAATATTCTGATCAGAAATGTAATGTGGGCATAATTGGAATACAATTAGTGGAGTGGGCAAGGTTGCATATTCCCTCTGCAAATAAGGAAGCTATGGTGTTGATTGTAATCGGTGAATATTCTACTTTTTAAGGAGGAAGGTTTAGAGTATTATTCTCGGTATATTATTAATGCTCAGGTGGAGCAGTGTGAAATCTTTCTAGTTTGTCCTTTTTTAGTCACACCAGCAGCTTCAAAAGCCATGGCATGCAAGCAGTGGCAGATGGAGTGATATTAAATGGTCCACTCACTAGTTCTGTGTATTGCAGTCATGCATCAATCTCACTAGGAATGCAGCATCTGTTGGTTTCGACTGCAAACCCACAAATTTAAGGGATTACTTAACTGTACAAGATTTTCAGATGCTATGCAACTGTCACGTGTTAAGTCAACTATTTAGAACAGAGGTAACAAGAAACTTATTTCTTCAGAGATTTGTAAATCCTTGTATGTGTAATGTATTAGTGTGTTATTAAGATAATCCAGGTGATGTGGGTGAAGGGTGAGGTAAAATATCAGCCAGGAACTTATTCAATATTTACCATGCTCGCAGGATTGTATAGCCTGCTCCTGTTATTGAGATCCTAATCCTTGTATCTTGTATCTAGTTTAGGCTGGAACTGATCATGCCAGTGGGGCATCAGCTCTTTTTAACTTCACCAACTTGCCTACAAACTGCCCTGTTTTAATTTTGGGTTCCTGGCTTCCTGTTTACTTTTCCCATTGCCCACTCGTCCCACAGTATTGAGCTAAGGTATAAAATGGTCTATTAAAGGTTACCAGTGAAAGAAAATGTCCCCAATGTTGGGGTAGTCCAGAACCAGGCGTCACAGCTTAAGGCTATTTTTCACCCAGAGAGTTGTGAATCTGTGGAATTCTCGTCCACAGAAGGCAGTGGAGGCCAATTCACTGGATGCATTCAAGAGAGAGTTGAATATAGCTCTTGGAGCTAACAGAATCCAGGACTATGGGGAGAAAGCAGGAACGGGGGACTGACATGATAATTGAATGGCGGTGCTGATTCGAAGGGCCAAATGGCCTACACCTGCACCTATTTTCTATGTTTCTATTTTCAACCATTCCTCATCATGGTCTTGAACACACTTTTTCTGGGTTCCTCCATGGTAACTAAATAGCAGGACCCTGTGTATGACAGACCTTTGTGCAACTTCATGCTATGAAATGGTGATTCATAACAAATTCCATCCAACAATCAAGGAAAGATTGATATCCAGTTGAATCACAGCCTGAGATTTACTGGCTATTATTACTTTTGAGGTGTATAAATATTTCTGAATGCCCCTGACATTTAGAAATATTCAAACTTCCTTAAAAAATGAATGAATAATTTAAGATTTGAAAAATATATTTTTAATTAAATGCTTAAACATTAAAGTAAACCCAATTAAAAAGTTCTGATACTGCTTTGCATTGCAACTATTTCTCATTGAAATGAAAGGACTTGTTCAAATCGTAGGACTAGTTCAGCAGTGGTTCAGACAGCAGATTATTTAATGTAAATGCTGGAAAATTGCAACATATTCACTTCCCAGTATCAGAGTCAAAGAAACCCCTACATCAACATTCTACATCCACTTGGTAACCCTGATCTGTCTAAAACCAGTATTAAAACTTACAGCAGTTTGGCATGAGGCTCCTGGCACGTTTGGACCTAAATTATCCTACACAAATAAGACGATAATACAGGTGCACAACCTTTTATCCGAAAGCCTTGGGACCAGACACCTTTCGTAATTCAGAATTTGTCGGTCTTCGGAATGGAAATTTTTTTGCGTAGATTTTAATGTCTGGCTCAGTGGTAGAGTGCTCGGCTCATATCCGCAAGGTCACGAGTTTGCGCCTTGATCCCGGCAGAAGAAGTCGGAGCGGGGCTGGGCTGGGCTGCTGCTGGCTGTGGGTCTCTGGGATCTCTGTGCTTGCGGTGGGCCTGGTGTTCGACGTCCAATTGGTCCTGACGTCTCCGGTGACTGCACTGACCTGCAGCCATCGCCGTCGTGAAGACAGTACAAAGCCCCCGCGCCGGTGCAATGAGCGGGGAGCCGGAGAGGGGAGGGAAGGGGTCACACACATGGCCGGGAAGCAGAGGGGTGTAGGTGGGGTGAAACTGAAGGGAGCGACAATCTGCTGCTGCCTGCACGCTGAGTTTAAAAGTTCCCACGCAAGACTCACGATACACTGTGTATCGTGTCTACCGTGGGAACTTTTAAACTCAGCGGGCAGGTAGCAGCATATTGTCAATTATTAACCCTCCTGCGCAATATACTCTCACCTTCTCTTTTATGAATGGGGATTTAGTTCCCCTTTCTTCGAGGACCGACCGGAGGTTCCGCTGTCACCTCTGCGGGCCGCCCTCGGTGAACGTCCTGTCTCCCTGTCCCTGGGATAGTAGGGGGCGATCAAACAGCACAATACCCCCCTCCCCCTCCAACTCCAGAGGAATCCGCTCCCCGATGGGCCGCTACGGCGACAAGTGGCAGTTCGCCCACAGCCCGAGCTGCGCCACCCCAAGAACAAGAAGTACCTTCCACACTATCAGCTTCGGCCCATACACTGCGTGTTCCTCTGATGTTGGAACGGGGCTGGGCTGGAGTTGTTGATCTGGGATCTCCGTGCTTGCAGTGGGCCTGGGGGTCGGTGTCCCGATGAGAGGGCGCAGCTCGGGCTGTGGGCGAACTCCCACTTGTCGCTGTAGCGGCCCATCGGGGAGCGGCTTCTGGTGGTCCTGACGTCTCCGGCCAGTTTGCAGTTTTCCTCTGGAGTTGGAACGGGGCTGGGCTGCTGCTGGCTGTGGGTCTCTGGGTTCGCCGTGCTTGCGGTGGGCCTGGGGGTCGGTGTCCCGTTGGTCCTGACGTTTCCGGTGACTGGCACTGTGCTGCTAGAATCGCCGACGTGAAGACAGTGCAAAGCCCCCGCCCCGGTGCAATGAGCGGGGAGCTGGAGAGGGGAGGGAAGGGGTCACACACATGGCCGAGAAGCAGAGGGGTGTAGGTGGGGTGAAACTGAAGGGAGCGACAATTTTCTGCTGCCTGCACGCTGAGTTTAAAAGTTCCCACGCAAGGCTCACGATACACTGTGTATCGTGTCTACCGTGGGAACTTTTTAACCCAGCGGGCAGGCAGTGGCATATTGTCAATTATTAACCTTCCCGCGCAATATACCCTCACCTCTTTTATGAATGGGGATTTAGTTCCCCTTTCTTCGAGGACCGACCGGAGGTTCCGCTGTCACCTCTGCGGGCCGCCCTCGGTGAACGTTTTCAAGGACCTTTCTTCAAGGACCGAAAAAATGGCCGCTATTCGGAGCTTTTCGTTATTTGGATCGTCGGATAAAAGGTTGTGCACCTGTACTACTAAATATAAAATTATTTTTCAAAGCTTAATTACACTTGCTTTATTTTGAGTTTGTTGGTTTTTTTCCAATTCTCCATCAGTTTAGACCAAGAATATTTTGTATATAAATTTGCCACACTGCTGGTTACTGAGACTTCTAATTGACAATCTAGATGAAATGCATTTTCTTCCTGCCCGCCCCCCCCCCCCCCCCCCCCCCCCACCTGATCATTGCAATATCTTATTTAATCGTGCATAGATTTAATTTCATTTATCTCTTTGTTTGCAGCCATTTCCCATCTTGTGGTAGCTTCATTTACAGAAGACCGATATGGTGTAGTGCAGACAACACTATCATCTATTCTGTGTGCCATGCTCTCTCTCCAGGAGGTGAGAATCCTTTTGGTTCTTTATGTGCCATGTGTTCTGCCAACCACGGTCCACACTTGAAATACTTGCTCCGTGCGGTTGAGTTTATCATGGTAAATTGTGAGTAATTCGAGATGTTTAGCATAACTCAAACTGTGCCACTATTTGCAGCTTCATATACTTCTCCCTCTCTGTTCTAGTGAAATCACACCTAGCAGGGATGATACAAGTCCTAAGATTAAATTACTAGACTATCCACATTAACAATGTATTTATGTCAATTGGGACCTCAGAGTTGAAATGCAGTTTCTGCTCCCAAGGGCCTGGCGAGGCAATCTGTTAAGTTTCCTATCATATTATATAGTCAACTAATTGCAACCATGAAATTCATTTTCCAGTTTGATCCTTTGATTGTCATCTGGGAGATGGGAGTATCTGTAGGCAATGAGAGATTTAAGCGAGTTATATTTTGTCTTTAGTGTCACATTGCAGTTTGTTTTTCAATCAATTACTTGCATTTGTGTACTTACCAATGCAAGATGTATAAATGACCAGAACTTACACACTTTGAACAAGTGTCCACTATCCAGGCATATGCACCAATTGCAAGACATTGTTCCCAAGAAGATGTATCTTTAGTCCCAGTTTGATAATCACAAAATATGTGGTTTATTTAGTATTTGGTGTGACTCCTCTTCACTGTACCATGCAACAAGCTGCTCTCTATGTATGTGCTTTTGCAATGCTGGTATGGAACCTGCTTGGCCCAATTGCATGTCTGATGGTCACAGAGTCTTCAGACCAATGCATCAATGCTGAATAAGATGTCCATCAGAGCGCGTCCCACAAGTCTGGGTTCATCCCGTATTCATCCAGACTTTTTCTCTCAATGTACCAGTTCAAATGTCTTTTGAATATTGTAATAGTACCCGACTCTACAGCTTCTTCTGACACCATGTTCCCTATACCGATCACCCTCTGTGTAGGTGAAAAAAACCTGCTGCCTCATTTTAAATGTTTCCCCCTCTCAATTTAAACCCATGTCCTCTAGTATTAGATTTTTCTACCCTGGGAATAGATTGTGACCATCCATGTTATGATTTGATGTAGTTCTGTAAGATCACTTCTCATCCTCCAGCAAAGATACACGAAAATTGGGTTTTTTTTTGTTTGGATTGTTATTATAAGAGGGATATATGTGTACATTTTAGAACATATGGGTATATATCTTTTGTGACAATTATATATAGTTACTTTGAGTGTGGACCAAGCCTGTCTAGCAATAGACAGACACACAGCAGAGAAAAAAATGAGTGCCTCCATTTTAATACTTCAACTTACCAGCTATCCTCCAGCATCTACGAAAGTGATACTAGTATAAGATGATCATATCCCTCTGTTATAATATTTGCATTTCTCACAGTACCTGGTTAGTTTCACCTGGAATTATATTAAAATTGTCAGAATATTTAGTATGAAATATTGGAATATTATGAAAGAGCCACACATTAATGCAGTGCAGCTTTCAGTTTCTGAGTACATTGCAAACTGTAAAATGCAGCAATGGAAAGAAAAATCATTGTTTTAAATTAACATTACATCATATCTCAGACTCAGCAAATGTCCTTTGGTTGATTGGAATGTTTATGTTTTCTTGTAGATAACCCTGATTCATCAAGTTCCATTAAAACCATCTGCCTTATTATTTTGAACTGAACTTATTTTATTTTTAAAAACAGGCTGTGGACAAACATTTTAAACTACCTCATGCATCTAGCAAGCCAACAAGATCTCCTGGTACTCTCGTAGATTCTTCTTACAAGACTCTGAGATTTGCCCTTCGCGCCACCCTGAAAACTGCAATTTATAGAATAACTACCACCTTTGGAGACCATTTAAAGTAAGTCTATATTTCATATATGTCCATTTCTATAGGATACTTCAAGATGCAATTGTACAATTTCTCTCTGGTCTTGCTAGATACTTTTAAATTAATTATTTATTTTTGATTTTAAATGAAAATCCTTTGATTCAATTTATGTCAATTTCCTTCTCAAACTATGTGTCGTGTTTAAATATATTCTTATTTTCAGGGCTGTACAACTTTCGTCAGAACACAGAAAAAGGCTGCAGCAATTTCTGGAATACAAAGAATGAAGTAATTGAAATCTTCCAGAGCCAATGCTCACAAGGTCAAGACTATAACACACTACCAGCATTCTGTCTTTGTTCCATAAGCTCCTTTTTATATTCTGGCAAGTGAGGGATTTTTTTTTTTGATTAAAAATATGATGAATAATCCTAAGATTTCCCTGTTCATGGGAAGAGACTTCTCGACATTTGGTAATTTTGTACATTTTTGCAGTAGAGAGTGTATGTTTGTAAAGGACAACTGTTTTGTATTTCTTTTGAAATGCTGTTTGGAATTTAGCAAGGTTATACTTGAGGTTCTAATAATTTGAGGCTGCTGTATCTATTCATATCTCAATAAATGTGGTGTTGACATTGAATTTCTGACTGTTTATGCGTTAAATTAGATTACCGCCACAAGCCACAAGAATATTGGAAATACCTTGAAAGGCAAAAAAAAAAAACCCCCAGATAAACTGCTCTAAATCTGGAAAAAAATAAATGTTCAGTCTCTGTGGAGAGTGTTTTTTGTTGCAGAGAAATATTTGGATGGAGACCAAGTGAAGTGATTATGGCTGAGAAGGTTATGAAAGTTGACCAGTATTTCCTATTTGTATTGGAACCGGCAGTAATATTAACTCCGTTTTTCTCTCTCTCCATGGATGCTATCTGACCTGCTGAATATTTTCAGCATTATCTTTTATTTCAGATTTACATAAATTCTGGTTTTCAACTTCTCATTCATTTTCCTCCGAGTTACATCTTTTGCAATCAGTTCACCTGTGATAGACTGGACCCAACTTCTTCTCTCAACTGATACCACCATCTGTGTCATTCAGTCTCTCCTGGTTATTTTCAAATCAGGCATTTTTCTCTAACCCTTTCCTTTCTCTGCAACTTAATATATATTTGATTTCTGACTTTATCTCGTACCTATGAAAGGTCTCAACCTAAATAATTCTCTCTAAATAATCTGAGTTTCCAACATTTTCTGTTTTAATTTCAGAATATTTTATTGTATATGAATCTGTTCTCTAAATACTCAGATCAATACTTGCTCTATGTAAACAATGGCTGTTATCCACTTTTAAATGCAGTATCTAGCTGCAAATGTTCACACAGAAAATGGCCTGATTATTTTAACATATTTCTGCAGTGAAAAGTAAAAAATATATATATATTAAAGCATGTTTCAGAAGGAACTGCAGATGCTGGAAAATCGAAGGTAGACAAAAATGCTGGAGAAACTCAGCGGGTCAGTCTGAAGAAGGGTTTCGACCCGAAACGCCTATTTTCTTCGCTCCATAGACGCTGCCTCACCCGCTGAGTTTCTCCAGCATTTTTGTCTACCTTATATATTAAAGAAGTTAAGTTTATCAAGAATAAAGTGGTCTGAATGTTCCCCATTTTCTCTGACTCCTAAAGGACTTGCAGGACTACAGTTTTCTTCAGAAGATTTGTTTTATATATGCCAATATCTGTAACCTTTAATTCCTGAGCAAAATTTGGCTTGCGTTTTGTTGAAGTGACTTTAACATTAAGGCCCAAAAGGAACAGGGCATTAGCCATTTTCTGATTATTAATATCTGCAATCTATACCTAATTTGTTTTCAGTTACACCAATGGCTAGATTCCAAATAAAGTACCCTTTGCAATGAAGCACAGCATCTTGACCTCACTGTGAAGCTTTTTTTAAATCTTTCTTGGCACGGTTAGCATTTCCTATTTTCATTCTAGTCTTCCCATTGCTTCAATGGGGCTGGTCCAGAACAAATTGCTGGTGATATTGATTTCTAAGACATTGAAGCTATCAACCATTTCTACCTCAGCACCATCAATGTATCCAAGGTATGTGTGCCGCTTGGTTTCATGAAGGCAATCACAATCTCCTTTGCCTTGCTGACATTAATGAAGAGGTTGGCACCAGGGCATCAGGTACTCAATCTCCTCTCTGTCCTCAGTCTCGTCATTATTTGATATCTGGCCCACTAACGGGGTGACTACGAATTGGGAAATTGTATTGGATTGGTATTTGGATGCAGTGTCATGAGTGTATGAGGTGTATAGAAAGATGCTGAGAACACATCCATGTGGGGAACCTGTGTGGAGGGTGATTTATCACCTATCGTCACTGATCTATTGGTCAGGAAGTCTAGGATCCATTTGCAAAGGGGAGTGCTCACTCTAAGTTCTCATCATTTAGCAATTATGCCTGTGATGATATTTGAATTTTAGACTCGCTGTTTCTGTTCATACTGTCCAAGTCACCGACTGCTATGTTAATAATAGTGAAAGACAGAATCTTAATTTGTGCCGTTGCAGGCATTGGTCATTCTGCTCAATTTAAAATAAAACAAAAGAAACTGAAAATGCTGGAAAACTGAAATTAAAACAAAATAGCAGGTCAGGAAGGATAAATATTTAATGCTTTGTCAAAATGGAAAAGAGAAATATTATTGTCGAATGTGGAATTGTTTCAATCATTATTGTCAAATGTACAGTGGAAAGCTTACTTGTTGTGTGCTATCCAGTGAGTTAAAATACTATACATATTTATAATGGAGCTGTCCACAATGTCTAGATACAGGATAAGGGGAATAAATAAAGATTTAAAAGAGTAGAGTGATTGTAATGAATTATTGTAGATCCGACGCTGGAACCAACATGTAAAGAGTCACCTGGCTTCAGTACCATCTTGGATCATCTGTCACATCTCAAGTATGCTCTTGAGATCTCTATCATCATCGTTGAAACCATCAACGGGCACGGTGCCTTACAATGCTATGTACGACAGTGATCGCAACTTCTACTGAAGTGTGGATGGCCGTTGGCTCGCTAGGAGCTCATCAGGTCTTGTTTTTTTGTCCTGCTGGGGGTCCCCCAGCTCATCCGCCCTTTGACAGGTCTTGTTTTTTTGTCCTGCTGGGGGTCCACAGCCCCCTCCTCACCTGGCAAACCAGGTGGGGGGGTTTGGTTTAGTCGCCGACTATCCGACCATGGAGCAGGTAGCACGAGATTACATGGTACCCGTGGCGGTGGGAACTCCCCCTGACCTTCTCTAGGAGAAATTGCAGTGAACCATAAGAAACTAGACCCAGGACACTTGTGAAAGAGTGGAGGGATGCACTCATATAATATAGTGTATATTATATCCCTATATAAGGAAGGACATGCAATGAAGTGGGAAGGACTGCAGTGAAGGTTTGGCATATTGGTTTGTTTGTGCTATGGGGGGAGATTAAGCAGATTGGCCTGTGCTCTCTTGATTTCAGAACCTCTAGTTCTTGAAAATTCTTGAGGCGTTTGGTAAGGTAGGTTTTCTAGAGCCAGGGGACATATTCTCCAAAGAAGGAAATGGCCATTGAGAACAGATGAGAAGGAATTTCCTCATCTGGAGGAGAGTTAATCTTTGGAACGTTGTACCAAGTGAGCTCAGTTGCCAAATGCATTCAAGGCCGACATGGATTTTTGTATGTAGAGGGAGTTGATGGCTAAAGGGGTGGAACAGTGTAAGCGACGCTGACGTAAAAGATCACCCACGATAGGAGCAGAATTAGACCATTCGGCCCATCACGTTCACATTGCCATTCAATCATGCTGATCTATCTCTCCCTCCTAACCCCATTCTCCTACCTTCTCCCCATAACCCCTGCGTTCACAGGTCGACTGAGTTTTTTTTTAGCATTTCCTGTTTTATTGACAGTGAAGGAGGTTGAGCAGATTTCAACCCTGATGTTTCCATCTTCTAATAAATTACTATCCCTGGAAAAGACACTGGACCGAAGTGCTGCACTTCAACGTGAGTTGTTGCATCGGCATGCGACCCAGAGGCAGAGAAGTAACAGCCCTGCCCTGGACAGTAGTCGCCTCCAGCATCTTGAGGACTATCAACAGACTTCCACCGTCACTTCTGGAGGTAAGTTGACGAATACCTTAGCCTGCTTAATAAAAAAAACATTTTAATTGGTCTTGATTTAAAGCATATTTATTTTGCAATTAAGGAACAAAATATAGACAAGAGGCATTTAAACGATTCCCCGTAGCCTTGCTGTAAACTACTGAAAGAAGAAGCCACGTTGATTCTTAGATGTGTCGATTTTGTAAATGTTTTGCACAGCATACATGCGGTCGTACACACGCAACAAATGTAAGCACGCATTTCTTAATGTCCGCGTAGAGCAAGATCTGACTATTTCGGCAATTGTCCTGCCATTATTGGTAGTGATTTTCTCTTTAAATTGCTTGGAATGAGTCTCAGTTTGGGGAAATTCTATAAATTGTAGTCGATGTTTTAACTGAAACGTCTCGTCTTTCTTTGCGAGTTAGCGCCGCCTGATTTGCCAACTTTAGCTTTATTTTCTCCGTTTCGCGGTGAATATCATGCAGGTTGGCCGCGGCGTCGGGTTTTCTCGTCTGAAAGCGCCTGTAGATGGGGATGGACGCGATAGTCTGGATGCATTTATCCAAAGTCAGGGGGCAACACTCTTTGCTGAACAGGGACTCTCTGAAGAGGCGATTAACTCGCAGGGTCTGATCTCTCTGAATCTTGGTCTCTTCCCACAGTTTCAACACCCGTTCATGTTCGTTGATCAGATTTCTCACCTGACTCTGTGCTGCCAAGAGGCGATCTTCCAAAAGCTTCCTGACATTCTCCGCCTGAACCAGCTCCGAAGCCAATTTATCTATTTCCTGGTTTAATCTGGAGTTTTCTTGCTGCAGGCTCTTACATCGTTCCGCCCTCTCCTTCAGTTCCTTCACCACCTCCTTGGTCAATTTGCTCGTCAGTCTGGAATCGGTGTCCAGTTGCAGCTCTGGTTGAAGCTTTTTGATGGTTTTATGCAAGTCCTTGTTTTCCGAGTTGAGCGCTTTGACCTTCTCTTTCAATTCGCGGATCTGCGACGCCATCGACGTCCGGATCACATTCAGTTTATCTCGGTTGAATTCCCCTCTCTTCGATGCTTCGTCTCGCTCTTTCCTGTATTTTAGTAAGAGTTTCTTGGTCTCAGACTTGGTCAGTGCGTTTCTCGAGCCCCGGATCTCCTCCTTTGGACTGGACATGTCTAATCTGACTGAGCCTGGAACAAACGCACACAAAATGATTCAACAACTATTGCACACCAAACCCTCCTAACTTTTGCACTAGTTTAAATCTGTCTTTATCCTGGTGATGTTTGCAATGAAACGCGCAATAGGTGTTATACAATCCCGCAATTCTTCAATCTGTTCAACGGTACAATGGACTAATCCTATTCCAATGTCAGGTGGGGCGAGAACTGGAAGGTGAAGTTTGTTTATGGCCGTCAATATTCCGACTAAAGCTATTGGTAAGGAATTGATAAGTACTTGAAAGGGTGTCTTTCCAGGGAATTGGGGAAACGCAGGAAAGGTTGATCAAACATAATTATTTCGAAGTCCGAATACACTAACTCTAGGGTAAAAGGCTCTGCTTCCCACTTTATGTAGATGAAGTGTTTGCAGATGCTGGAAAAATCGAAGGTAGATCTTGGAGAAACTCAGCGGGTGAGGTAGCATCTATGGAGGAAAGAATAGGTGAGTTTCGTGTCGAGACCCTTCTTCAGACTGATGTGTGGGGGTGGGGTGGGAAGAAGAAAGGAAGAGGCAGACACAGTGGGTTGAGGGAGAGCTGGGAATAGAAGGAAGGGGGAAAGCAAGGACTACTTGAAATTGGAAAAGTCAATGTTCATACCGCTGGGGTGTAAACTACCCAAGCATAATATGAGGTGCTGCTCCTCCAATTTACGGTGAGATTCACTCTGGCCATGGAGGAGGCCCAGGCCAGAAAGGTCGGATTTGTAAATGGTAGGGGGAGTTGAAGTGCTGAGCCACCGGGAGATCAGGTTGGTTACTGCGAACTCAGTGGAGGTGTTGGGCAAAGCGATCGCCAAGCCTACGCTTGGTTTCACCGGTGTAGAGCTGCTGACACCTAGAGCAGCGGATGCAATAGATGAGGTTGGAGGAGGTGCAGGTGAACCTCTGCCGCACCGGGAAAGATTGCTTTGGTCCTTGGATGGAATCAAGGGGGGAGGTAAAGTGACAAATGTAGCATTTCCTGCGGTTGCAAGGGAAAGTACCAGGGGAGGGGGTGGTTTGGGTGCGAAGGGATGAATTGACTAGGGAGTTATGGAGTGGCGGTCTCTGTGGAAACCCGAAAGGGGAGGAGATGGGAAGATGTGGCCAGCGGTGGGATCCCGTTGGTGGTGGCGAAAATGTCAGAGGATTACCTATTGTATGTGACGGCTGATAGGGTGGATGGTGAGGACAAGGGGGACTCTGCCCTTGGTACGAGTGGGGGGGGGGGGGGGGGGGGGGGGGAGAGGATGAAAGCAGAGCTAAGGGGTATAGAAGAGGCCCTGGTGAGAGCCTCATCTATAGTTGAGGAGGGGAACCCCTGTTCCCTAACAAATTAGGACATCTCCGATGAAGAATCAGTTTGTTCTCGACTAGTTACTACAGCGGTTTCTGCGTTGAGTTTCCGATGGCAATTTAGCACGTACGGGGCCCAGTCTATGTTTCTGTGCCCAATGATTTGCGATGACTTTATTTAACGTATAACTGGCTGAAAACAAATCGAATCTCAGTCAGCATAAGATAAGAAATTAGTTTGCATAAACTGAGGAAGATTAAACAATACAAATCATACTCATTTATTATGAAGGCTCTGGCTCTTAATCTCATTCCGTATTATCCCTCCCTCCCTCCACCCACCCACCCTTTGCTTCTCACACACAAAGGAATTTCTGATACTGATACAGAATTCAAAGTCCCAAAAACCCTCATATCAGTAAAATCAAAATCTTCAATCCCCGCTCGTGGACTGAAATAAAATTTACACCATTAAGTTACTAATCGAACAACTGATAGAACCATTTTAATTTTGCAAAGCTTTCCCAATTTTCATTCTCAGATATCTGAACCTTTAAAAAAAACAAATGGATGGAAAATGTCTCTTTTTTTCCTTGCAACCAAATTCTTTATCATGGATAACTTAGCGTTTTTTTTCTTTGATATCTTTCGTTAAGCGACCGTTCCAACTATTATGTGTTCATGTCGACACTACACAGTCTCCTAGGGATTATTATTTAATTCTAACCCGTTTCCGATCCATGGGATTCCTTGCCTATCCTTCGGCTTCGCTTTTATGAAGTTTTACAAACAAACGTGCTAACTCTTTCTGTAGATTCCCAACGCCAAGCGCCGAGCATTACACTTGTATATTAACTAATACCACAGCCTCCTCAGATAGATTTTTCTTGCGTCATTATTAAGCAGGCGACTCTTTAGAAGAGGAACGGTCAATATACGAAGAAAATCGCAGTTGCAAAATATTTTTTTCTTTAAAGGGATTGCAAAAGTGAATCTAACAAAAAGGGATTCTTTTTCTAATTGATCCCAACATCCCAACCGGTATCGCCTCTTATTTCACTATTCTTTATTTAGCCCATTTGAAATGTATATCAGGCGATGCACAGTGATATCTTTTTCAATTAATCCGTTCAAATCATGTAAAATCAGTAATGAGTAAATGAGAAAAAATCTTAAGTTTCCACTCATATTGCCCACCAGTTGCTCAGAGGCTGCAGTTGATACCTAGGTTCAGATGAATATATTTTTCCATGGAGGATCTGTACAGCCTAGACATTCGATCTATGGCGGTACATGAGTGAGCCAGGAACTGCTGGAAGAGTACAATGACATGCTTCTAGCTGGCAGCATATCAGACTCTGAGGAAGGGCAGCATCGCCCTAACCTACAAGCAGAAGGGGGCGATGAATGATACAAGGGATTGGGGACCCATCACATTGATGAATGTTGATTACAAGATCCTGTCTAAGGCCATCACCAACCCGGTCAAGTCTGCTCTGGGACGGGTGATCCACCTGTGCTGTACCTGGCAGGAAAATCTCAGACAGCCTGGTGCTGCTGAGAGATACCATTGCCTACGTGCAGGACAGACGGGTGGATGCCTGCCTAGTCAGCTTGGACCAGGAGAAGGCCTTCGAAAAGGGTATCATACACGTGAGGGAAGTGCTCTCCAAAATGGGCTTTGGGGAGGGAATCAGAAACTGGATCTGGTTCAGGAGGGGCTGAGGCATGTGACAGGAATTGGCTGGAGCGGATAGACAAGGTGGGGAAGGAACTGGAGTTGTGGAAGCAACTCTATAACGGGGGAAAATTTGGTCATTAGGTGCGAGGTGCTCTCGGGGCTGCTGTACTTGGCACAAGTGTGGCCTGTCCCTCCCTGCTACACCACAGGGATCACCCGGGCCGTCTTCCGCTTCATCTGGGGGTCAAGGATTGACTGGGTGCGACGGGCCACAATGCACAAGTCGGCAGACAACGGGGGTAAATGCGTGCCCAACGTTGCCCTCACCCTGATGGCCACCTTCGTGTGGGGCTGCATCAGGTGGAGCATAGAGCCAAGGCACGTGGGCACCAAGTGTCACTACCTGCTGAGGTTCTACTTGTCCCCGGTGTTGTGAAGGATGGGCCTGGCGCAGATGCCACGCATTGTGCCAGTCAGCTGGACATTGCCGCACAATCTGTCGTTCGTGGAAAGGTTCTTCCCGACCAACACCTTTGACCACATGTCCATCGGGCAGTGGTCAGCACGGAACGTCCTGCAGGCACTGCAGGGAAAGGACTCCATGGATCCTGTGGCGTGGTTCCCAGAGCAGACTGCCCAGCTTGTCAGGCGAAAATGCCTCATCACCAGAACTCGCCATCAAGCACCAAGACCTGGCTTGGCTGGCGGTGAGGGGAGACCTCCCAGTCAGATCCTTCCTGCACCATCGGAACCTCACTACCAGCACACGCTGCTCTCTGGATGGCTGCAACGAAGAGGAGACGGTGGCCCACCTCTTTGCAGAGTGCGGATTTGCATAGAGTCTGGAGAGGTTTGCACGGTTTGTTCCGAACAGCTCCGTCACAGAGGACTCTGTGATTTACGGATTGTTCCCAGGGACGCATTCAGAGACTGACATCAAGTGCTGCTGGAAGGCCATCAACTCGGTGAAAGACGCTCTTTGGTTTGCCCGAGCGTTGTTCACCACTCAGCAGAGCTAGATGTCTGTCGGGGAATGTTGCCGACTGGCACGCTGCAGACTGCAGGAGTACGTGCTGAGGGACGCACTGAAGCTCGGTGCAGACAACGTCAAGGCTCGGTGGGGGAGGACCACAGTCTAGGTTCCTTCCGCTGCTGGACATGGGGGGCAGGGTGTGGTGGCGACGCCCCTCAATAATAAGGGAAGGGATTCCATGCCAGTGGGCCACATGAGTGGCAAGGATGGCGGAAAAATGTTTGTAATTTGGGCAAGCAGTATTGAATATATGCATAGCCGCCGAGAATATCGGATGGAAGTTTGTAAGGATCATGTATTGTGTATATTTATTTCTCAATAAAGTATATTTTGAAATTTAAAAAAGTTTGAGACTTAGTATGCAGAGCCTCTGTTCCCATGACCACACCATCCTCACAGAGCCTCAGTCATACAGTGTGGAAACGAGCCCTTCAGCCCAATTTGTCCATGCCAACCAACTTGCCCCATCTAGTCCCACATGCCTACGTTTGAGCCATGTCACTCTAAACCTATCCTATCCACATACCTGTCAAAATGTTTCTTTTAAACGTTGTGATAGTACCTGCCTCAACTACCCCCTCTGGCAGCTCGTTCCATATATCTACCACACTTTGTGCAAAACGTTGCCCCTCAATTTCCCCTCACACCTCAACCCCATGTCCCCTGGTTCTTGATTCCCCTATAGGGTGATTTCACAAAAGGTCACTGGAGCGTAGATCCGCACCCACGTGACCGAAAATCTCAAGTGGAGGACTATCATTTCTGATTTCTATCTTTTTTTTTTACTGTAAATCTAGGTAGCTGTGCCTCACGGTCACCCCGACTGGCACAATAAATTGCAGATCAAAACCTGGCCGTTTTCTATGATTTTAACAAGGGGAATAAAGTCCTCCACTAACATGTACAATCTCTAGCATGTCCTCACTTGAGATTTGGGGTGCGGATCTACGCTCCAGTGACCTTTCGTGCTCACCCTATTCTGGGTTATACTGGGTTTAGGTTTAATATTGTCTCTCGTGCTATCCAATACACCTCAGATACTCATCGTCTGATCAACAAGGAAAAAGTGCTAACCTGCTCAATCTCTCCAAAGAAGCATAGTAATTAGGTGCAGTAGCCAATGGAAAAAAGCCTGCATATTCATATGATCATGGCTGATCATCCAAGGTATCCCGTACCTGCCTTCTCTCCATACTCCCTGATGCCCTTAGCCACAAGGGCCACATCGAAGGTCTTAAATATAGCCAATGAAAACTACCCTCTGTGGCAGAGAGTTCCAGGAACCGTAGTATTTGCTCAGCGGGATACTACCGTACAAAACAAATGCAATCAAGCCAGCTCAAGTACAATAGACAGTGCAAATGGAAAAATACAGAGTGCACAATATATTTAAGAGTGTTTAAGAAGGAACTACAGATGCTGGAAAATCGAAGGTAGACAAAAAATGCTGGAGGAACTCAGCGGGTGAGGCAGCGTCTATGGAACAAAGGAAATCGTGGCGCGACACTTCCATGGACAAAGTCCACCGTCCGGAATAATGGGACAGCACCGTAGTTTATAGAAGGGCAGTTCAGAAGCCTGATAACTATTAACAATGACCGCAGGGACCTACGTTAACTCCGGCAATGCTTCCTCGGACTGAACACCGAGAAAAATATGCCACGGTTCATTGTTGCAAATGCAACCAGGATTAAAATGAGTTTCTCCAATTCACCGGAATTAGTCAACTGATCACTGATAAACTGGCGTGGTGGCATCAGACTGGGTCCGGAGAGTTCTGTTAATGAATGCTTTATTGCTAACACCGATTCAATTATTTTGATGCAATTTGGGAAAGGAAACGGCGTTCCTCCTATTGGAAAGATGTCACTCACGGTTAAATGTTAACTTTCACTTTCGAGAGTTCCCAATGTAAACATGTTCATTGTTTGCCTCTAATGATGCATTATCCCTCCCTCGGTGAGATGCGGGTCACAGTGGCCCCATGTTCACGGATGCCATCGGCATTTGCGGCACCAAGTACATCGCTCAAATGCCATTGATTTGCCATCAGTTATACATACCCCTTACCAGCCGCCTCTTGCATTACCTATCAGGATTCCCTTCTTGTTCTTTCTCCCTAATGCAGCTTCCCTATTGGGGTTATTAATAATTACACTTCTCACTGCGACCTCTATTTTCAGGAATCCTCCACCTTTTCTCTAATTCATCTCGGTCAGACATTTTCATTGTGAATACCGCGACTGGATGAGCCCCCTTTGCAATGGTAACGTGTTCAAGATCTGCTATTAGCTTTATCCCGTGCAGTCTGGTCACACCTTGCATTTTTATCCCGGGGCAACAACAGAAATCCAACTGTGCCAATCATCCATACAGCTGTACTCATTAACCGACAAGATGACGAGCCTAACTTCAGGATGCATTTCCCTCTCCCAATAACTCCAGCAAGTTCCATAGTTAATTCGCAATTATAAAATTCCTAACATTTCTTAATTAATTCAGCGTTTGACAGTTCAGGATATTGGTAAAGTCTGTAAAATGCTCCCTACACTTATATCGTTTATCAAAGGCATTTTGACATTGTTCTGCAAGTATCTTGTTTTTCAGCTTGCTGCAATAAGATAATTTAAAAACAATGAAAAGGTTTAAGTGCCTTCATACCTGTTTCCTGTGTGTGTTTCATCCAGAGTGTGAACAAAATGTTGAGGAAGCCAATTTGTTTGTGTGGACAGAATCTGTCAGCAATTACCTTCTGATTGATTGGATTTCATTGAATTGTCAATGGAAGATCTGACGCTGTTGGTATTTAACCTGTTCAGTTGCCATTGAGATAACAGAGCTCATCTTTTGCCACCCAGCTCAAATTGCAGCCATTAATCAAGATCCATTAGTTACAACACAAAGAATAATCGAGAGTAAAAGCAGATTATGGCTGCACCATAATCAGAGTTTAGTGGAACTGAAAGTCAAAAACTGTTGAATTTCTCGTCTCCAGCTCAATTATTCCCGCGTTGGTCATTCCGTGCAGTCTTTTGTTGGGTCGTTTAATATTAACTACTTATTCACATCATCTATGGGAAATAGCAAACTTCAATAACTTGTTCATCATTTTGGCAGTGAGGAAAATCTTCATTTCACCCACCTAGGAGACGGCTTTAATGCAATTTCAAACTCAAACTGAATGATATCTGAGAGAGGTACCCAGGATGAATAATTTATATAGCCTTGCCTTGAATAATGAGAAATCTTCCATGTTGTAATCCTGGGTGGTATGTAAAAGTGGAGCATCACTGACATCCCCAAATTACCCTGAACACGATGTTAGGATGTTTTTGTTCCAACAGACTCAATCGGATAGCCATGGCACTGTTAAGATCACGTAATCGACAGCGCATTACACACACCACAAATAGCCTGATATTTTGCAATTGGAGCAAAAAATCTGCGGATGCTAGAAAACAGAATCAAGACAGAAAACACAGAAAGTAGCAGTAAGTCAAGCAGATGCCAACTTATCAGATCAAAGATCCTTCATAAGAACTGAAATGCACGTACATTTTAAGTCGCCTAGATGAAACCTAGTACGTTTATAATGATCAGATCACGATATTTGCTGAAGGTTAGGATAAATATTGGCAAAGACCCAAGAACAATCCCCTCTTTAAGTGTGCTGTGGAATTCTATTTCTACTTGACATTATAGCGAATGGTTTCATTTCGCATTTGCAGAGTATCCTGACAATGTTGAATTACTTAAGGACTGCACTGAAGTGCCAACTTTAAATTTGGGACTAGAACACATACGACCTTTTAGCTCAGATGAGATTAATATCATGAATATATTACTAACATCTCTTTATATACACATACATACACACACACATTTATACACACAATATATATTAAAAAGTGGGTGGGAAGTAGTATAAAGGGCATGGTATTTCAAAATTGCCAACCAAAAGGTAATGAATCCCAAATCTACTGAAACATTCAAGAGAAACTTGTATTAGGTTCCATTTTCAAGACTTGATCTGAGCCAAATTGGAAACAGAAGCCACCTGCAACCCAATTACAGAAAATCAGTTCACATACTGTATGAACAAGCTCTGTTTCTGGTGTCCTATCTTGTTTCTCAGATGTATGTAACAAGTGCCACAATTTTATTCACAGAGGCAAGCATTTCTGAAAGCCCTATTAAGATATATTATAAAGCAACATTAAAACATTGTTTTTATTAGAATCTTATTGTCTGCAAATTACATTCAAAGTCGACAATGTTCAAGTAGTTAATTACTTAGTAACTTCAATATTTACCACACAGGCCTTTGAACCCCTTGATGTTCATGCCACCTATCAGATAAATCCCATCAGTCCCATTCCCCCTCCTCTCTGTAGCTTAATCTCAAGTAGCCATCACCAATCATTCTGATTGATCACCAATCATTCTAACTATTTCAGTTGTTATTTTTAACTTATTGAAAACAGATCCATTGCTTCCGAGTTTACCCACAAACAATTTAAAATCTCATTACTTTGACACAATAATAATAATAATAATAATAATAATATATTTTTATTGTCACTGCACATGAGTGCAACAATTTGGTATGCAGCTTCCAACCGATGTCAAAAAATAAATAAATAAATAAACTGTGCGACGTGACCATCTGAGGGAGACAGTCCAGGTGGGATGGGGGGCACTCAGCAGGGCTGGTTCAGAGCCGCTATAGCTCTGGGAATGAAGCTGTTTCTGAGTCTGGAGGTTCGGGCATAGAAGGCCTTGTAACATCTGCTGGAGGGAAGTAGTTCGAACAGTCCGTTACAAGGGTGTGAGGAGTCTTTATGGATGCTGACGGCCTTCCTGAGGCACCGTGTGTGGTAGATGCCCTCCAAGGCTGGTAGCTGTGTCCCAATAATCCTCTGCGCTCTGTGTACGACACGCTGAAGAGCTCTCCTCTCTGCCTCTGTGCAGCTGAGATACCACACAGAGATGCCATACGTTAATATGCTCTCTGTGGTGCAGCGGTAGAAGGTTGTCAGCAGCTGTTGGGGCAGACCAGTCTTTTTTAATGCCCTCAGGAAGAACAGTCATTGCTGCGCCTTCTTGACCAGGTGGACCATGTGAGGTCCTCTGAAATGTGAGTGCCCAGAAACTTAAAGCTGAACACACTCTCCACACTTTCCCCGTAGATGGAGATTGGGGCGTATTCTCCATTATGGGACCTCCTGAAGTCAATAATCAGCTCCTTGGTCTTGGAGGTGTTTAATGACAAGTTGTTACATGCGCACCAGTCCGCCAGGTTCTGCACCTCCGCTCTGTATTTTGTTTCATCACCGTCGGTGATCAGCCCAATCACTGTTGTGTCGTCTGCAAACTTCACGATGGTGTTGGTGTCGAATGCAGGAACACATTCGTGAGTGAAGAGGGAGTAGAGCATGGGGCTTAGTACACAGCCCTGTGGTGTGCCGGTGCTCAGGGTGATAGTGGAGGACAGGTGCGGGCCCAGTCTCACTGCCTGTGGTCGCTCCGTCAGAAAGTTCAGGATCCAATCGCATATCTGCGAGCTGAGGCCTAGCTGGTGGAGTTTGGTGGTGAGCTTGGTGGGGATGACCGTATTGAATGCAGAGCTATAGTTAATGAAGAGCATCCTTACGTACGTGCCCTGTCTGTCCAGGTGAGTCAGGACAGTGTGAAGAGCCAGAGATGTTATCCTCTGTCGATCTATTTGCCCTGTATGCAAATTGATGAGAGTCCAGTGAGGCAGGGATGCTGGATTTGATGTGGGAGAGGACCAGCCTTTCGAAGCATTTCATTGGTATTGTAGTTACGGCAACCGGGCGGTAGTCATTCAGGTTGGTGACTTTAGACTTTTTTTGGCACTGGCACTATGGTAACTGTTTCACACTCCATGTGATATGAATAAATGGCTGGTTATAGTGAAGGGGTGGGATCTGGCAATATCTTAGTTGCAGAACTGAAGCTGTGCTCTAGTACCAGCTGTATTTTCAGGGCCTTTAGGACACTAGTGTCAACACCTGGTAATGTGGAAATTTGTCCAGGTCTGTCCTGTTCCCAAATACATTTTCAGCTGTTCATCAATGACCTCCAGTCCTTCAAAGGTCAGAAGTGAGAATGTTTGTTGATGATTGCACAATGGGCTGATAAATGGCAAATAACATGAGGTTTAGGTTTATTATTGTCACATGTACTGAGATACAGTGAAAGGCTTTTGTGTGCTATCCAATCAAATCAGATAATATTAATCAAGCCAAACATGAGTAAGACAGGGAGAGTGAAGAGGAAGATATCAGAGTGCAGAATATCGTTTTTCTCAGTATTGTGGTAAACCAATTCCTCAGAAAATGTCTAATGTTCGCAATGGTAGATTGGAAAGATCAAGACTGTTCTTTAGCTTATGGAATGAGCATTCAGGAATCTGATAACCGAGGGGAAGAAGCTGTTCCCGAGTCTGGTGGTGCGTGTCTTCAAGCTTTTGTATCTTCTGCCCAATGAAAGCAGAGAGAAGGAATGACTAGGGGTGGGAAAGATCCTTGATTGTGTAGGCTGCTTTTCCAAGGCAGCATGACATGTAGATGGAGTTAATGGTGGGGAGTCCCTGGTCTGTGTGCTGGTCTGGGCTACATCTACAATGTCTGTAACTTCTTGTTGTCTTGGACAGAGCTGTTCCCAATCCAAGCTGTGATCCAATCCAACAGTTTGCTTTCCGCGATGCATCTGTCGAAGTTGGCAAGTTGGAGACACGCCAAATTTCCTCAGTCTCCTAAGGAATAGGGATGTTGATTTGTCAGTAGCTTCAATGGGGTTGGTCCAGAACAGACTGTTAATAATATTTACACCTCGGAACTAGAAGCTCTCAACCACTTGCATTTTATCACCATTGATGCTGATTGGGGCATGAACTGCATTACACTTGCTAAAGAAAACTTCCTAGAAAACCCCGGGCATCCCCTCCATGTAATTCTGGAGAGTCAAAAGAGCACTCGGAACAATATCCGGCTCCTCTCCCTGCGCTGTAGAAAAGAGCGGTTCAGGAGATCCTTCACCCCTCCAACTATTAGATTTTATAATGCGGACTGCTAGGCTGTAGGGGGATGCTTTTTGCATTTTTAATTGTTAATTATTGGTCTTTTTAGTATTTATTGCTCTCCGGTATAATCCACATTGTATTTTATGTATTTTCTGTCTGCTTTCGCTCTGAATACGTGGGTTTGTTGGTTGGAGGCTTCTGGACATCTGAATTTCCCTGAGGGGATCAATAAAGTATTTATTATTATTAAAGTCAGTAATTGTCTTGCTGAGATTATGGGGGAGGTTGCTATCCTGACAGCTTGTCACTGAGATCTCTGCCCCCTTCCTGTACTCTGTCCCATCATTCTTCGAGATCCGGCCCCACAGTGGTATCATCTTCAAACTTACACATGCAGTTAACACAGTTGTGAGTGTAGAGGGCTACCATAGTACTCGGTATAGTAGTTATTGAGTATTGAAGGGTCAGCAACAACCATTTCCGACGAAAGAGTCTAACCGCTACCCTTGACAATCCAAGGCATTACCAAAGCCAGGTTCTTTACCGTCAAGATCCTATCAGTTACCTGCAGGTCATCATTGACCAGGAACTCAACTGGACCAGCCGCACAAATACCATCATTACAAGAGGCTGGGTATGCTGCAGCAAGCAAGTCTGCTCCTGCTCACTGTCTGGATGGATGCAGCACTGAGTCTCAAGCAGCTCAATAGCATTCAAGACAAAGCAACTCACTTGATAGGAACCTTATTAACCAGCCATATATTCACTCTCCAACATCCCACAGTGGCTGCTCTGTGTACGATCTACAAAATACACTGCAATTACTTGCTCAGGCTGCATTGCGAATATCTTCCAAATCTGCAATCTCTATCATCAAGACAGGCAAAGATAGATGGATGGGAATTATACTATCTTCAGATTTCCCTCTGTCACACATCATCCTTACTTGAAAGTTTATTGTGAGTCTTTGTCATAATTGGATCTAAATCCTACAACTCCCTGCCCAAATACGGAATTTCTACCCCAGAAAGGGCTCATGACAGAAGCTCACACTGAAAGGCAATTGTGCTTTAAAATATGCTATAAATATTGGCCTTGTCAGAAAGTCCAGAGCCTGAAAGTTTTAAAAAAAAGTTGAGAGAAAGCAGGTTTTATATAATCCATATTATTTCTTCTCATAGATGTGTAGTTTGCCTTTTGATCTGTTCATCTATTTTTAGCCACATATTCCTAAATATCTTTCCATATTACTTCCCTATCTTTTAAACATCCATTTGCTTTTTCTTTGCTGGTTTGCGCACAAAACATTTTAAAATCTCACTTAGTTCAATATTGGTCAACTGATAAGCATCTTTGTTGGATACCGACACCTACTGTAATAAAAACTGGAAACAGACGACGGGTGTGGAAATAGAAACAGTTAACATTTCAGGCTGAAGAATCTTCATTAGAAACGGACAAGACAGAAAACAAGTTTGTTTACATTGCAGGAAGGGATGGATAGGAAAAAACAGAAACTCTTTGATACGAGTAACCCATCAACTAAATAATCACGCTTCCAACATATCCACATGACAACCTTGACCTCACCTTAAGAGAAATACTCTTTGTCCATGCCATTCTCAACCACCTTCCACAATTGAAAACCAACTTCTGATGAAGCGCCCTCGATCTGAAACATTAACTCTGTTTTTCCTTTGATAGTTGCTGACCAACCATCTAAATATTTCCAGCAATTTTTATTTCAGAATTTCAATTTCAATATCTGCCTTTCTTTTTTTTCAATCTGCATTTTAATTTTGTGTTCAGAAAGCCTTCTTCCCTCATACCACTGGTCACCTGTAACAGGTGTCAAAGATGGGCTGATGTTGGGGAAAGTGGAAAGTTATCTCTGGGGATCAGAGCAGAGCCTGAAGAAGTCAGGATGAATATTCTAAAGTTTATGGATCACTTTTGCGGATCGTCGAGATCTTCTGTATATTTTTTCTCCCAAGTGATTAAAAGGTAGGCAAGATTATAAAAGGGATTTGGAAAAGGAAAGTAAGTGTAATCTATAATAAATCCAATGATTGTGCATTTTTAGCTTGCTCTACATTTTGTTTCTAATCACCACAAACAAAAAAAGACATGACAAGATAAAGGAGGAAAACATCATGCAAATATTCCTTCTTTAATCCTGCCTGATTGAATTTTTGTTTCCATTCCAGGAGGCAATGGAGAGTCATTAAAGACACATCAATTCTTTTGCCCAAGAATGAACAATTCTTTAATTGGCTGCAGTAGTTTAAACACCTTGTTATAAAACCTGTAACTTTTCCTTATGAATGTAGTCTGCCGAGACCTTGAATCTCATCCTTTTGTCAACTACACAAGACTTTTGAAACATGATAAATTAACTTTTATGTACATTATGATTGACATTTTTGAATAAAGCCTGTTAAAATTAATTTTGTAAGGCATAAGCAAATTTAAACATTATTAAAAAGAACCAAATATCACAACCAAATATTTTTCCCAGACTTCATTAGCAAATTATGAAATAAATATTTACAATTGGTAACAAATATGTTACATTAGACAGTGGAAAAGTAGAACAGAAAAATCACAACAGCCGCAATGCACAAATCCCAAAACCTGGTTTAATTGGTTTGGAGCTCTACAATGATTTTTTAAATAAATCAGTATAGTTCTTTGTAGTCTGGTTAGATTATCAGTGTTACACTGGTTGTTTAGTCTGAAGAGCCTTTCCGCATACCAAGTTATTAGTGAACAAATCTAGAAAAAAGAAAAGGGAACTTTACAAAAAGGATACAGAGATCTGACATTCTAAGTTTTCATGCCAACAAAGATGCCCCATCTACACTGGTCCTACCTGCCTAAAATTGGCCCATATTCCTCCAAACTTTTCCTATCCATGTATAGTTATAATGTTATAGTACCTGCCTCAACTACCTCCTCTGGTGGCTCATTCCCACTAAACCCCTCCCATCCCTCTAACCCCCCCGCCCACCACCACTCCCATCCCACTAAACCCCTCCCATCCCACTAAGCCCTCCCATCCCCCAAACACCCTCCCATCCCCCAAACCCCCCCCCCCCCCCCCCCCCATCCCACTAATCCCCTCCGATCTTTGTACCTGACCATATGTCTTTTTAAATGCTGTTATACTACCAGCCTCAACTACCTCCTCTGGCAGTTCATTTTGTATACCCACTTCTGTGTGAAAAAGTGGCACCTCGGTTTACTGTCTTCCTAACTTTCCCCTCTTACCTTAAACCTATATACTCTGGTTCTTGATACCCCTATTCTTGGTAAAAAAACTCTGTCCATCTAACCTATCTATTCCCCTCATGATTTTGTGCATCTCTAAGATCACACCTCATACCCCAGGGAAATGTCCTAGACTGCTCAACCTCTCCCTATAGCTCAGACCCTCAAGTCCTGGCAATATCCTCGTAATAGCAGGGTGACCAAAACTTAAGACAGTACTCCAAATATGGCCTCACCAACATCTTGTACAACTGTGACATAACACCCCAACTTTGATATTCAATACCATGGCTGTTGAAGGCCAATATGTTGAAATTATTGTCTTTGGTCCCAAAAAAACAAGGCTAGAGGTGAGTGCTCAACTCGACTCAATTGCACTGAAAACCACAGACAAAGCCAGAAACCTTGGTGTAGTTATGGACTCGGATTTGAATTTTAACAGCCATATAAAGACCATTACCAGATCTGCCTATTACCATCTAAAAAATATTGCAAGAATCAAGGGATTTCTGTCCAAAGAAGACACTGAAAAACTTGTTCATGCATATATTTTTAGTAGGTTAGATTATTGTAATGGCATCTTTACAGGTCTCAATAAAAATCAATTAAACAACTGCAGCTTATCCAAAATGCCACTGCCAGAGTCTTGACCTACACCAAGAAAATGGACCACATTACACCTGTCCTTAAATCTTTGCACTGGCTCCCTGTGTGTAAGAGGATAGATTTTAAAATTATGTTACTGACCTACAAGGCACTGATTGGTCTAGGTCCAAAATACATCTCTGACCTACTTGTTGTACATGAGGTGCCTAGACTCCTCAGGTCTTCAGGGACAGGTTTACTCTGTGTTCCCAGGGTTAGAACTAAAAAGGCTGAAGCAGCATTCGGATTTTATGCTCCACACCTGTGGAACAAGCTCCCTGAACACCAGACGTGTGCACAGACTAAGCGCATTTAAATCAGGCCTAAAAACACTGTTGTTTACTATAGTCTGTCCATAACCCGACATGCAGGTAATCTTAACCGTCTAATTTTAACCCTTTTATGTGCTCTTTAAAATTGTTTTATTGTTTCATTGACGTTGTTTTATTATTCATACATTTGTCATATTGCTTATTTTGCAATTTTTAATTATTGGCTGTTTTATTTTTGCTTTCCTGTAAAGCACCTTGAATTGCTGTTTGCACGAATGGTGCTATACAAATAAACTTGCCTTGCTTTGCCTTGCCTTCAAAGCATTTTTAACCGTATACCTGTGACGCCACTTTCAAGGAACTATGTGCCTGCATACCTGAATAACTCTGCTCTACACGTCCCAAAGTCCTGCCATTCACCATGACGGACTTCCCAAAATCGAACACCTCACACTTATCTTCACTAAACTCCATTAACCATACCTCAGCCCACTTCCCCAACTAATCAAGATCCTGTTGTTTTTTTCCAATAACCTTCCTCGCTATATCCTACACCATCCACTTTATGAAAAGTCAAAGATGAGTTAATAATTTAAAAGTTGGTTTCAATAAATAACTTGTTTTACATTGGAAGCGTAGCAGTCGAGGAAGGTGAACTCAAAGGGCATTGCAACAGAGTACACAGATTAGGTTAAAACATTGCCAGAGTGAACTGTAATCAGAGTTTATGGCAAGGGGGGGTCAAGAGTTTATGGTAAGGGGTCAAGAAAGCTATGGATCAAAATAAAATCGGTTTATTCAAGAAATGTTCTTTACAGTTCCCCATTTTTGTATATTATTTCAAAAATATTTAAAATACAATCTTTCTCACTATTTTATGCCAGAAAATGTTACTAAAAGAAAAAATAGCTTTACAATTGCTTAATGAAAGCGTCAATGATTGGAGAACTCATCACGTGCAAGAAGTATACATGCAGTGTAGAGGCCAGTTCCAGAGTGCAAATTGTTGGAACTACTGCAAGTGGGGCAATGGTTGTTGTGGTTGCACTTCAGAGAAAAACTGTTGACTCGACAAATAAAACTTCGGCAGCAGTAAACCAAGCTAGAATTTGATGCGGGGAAATGACTGAAGTGTGACTGCGCATGAATTATGGACTTTTTTCCTCTCTGATATAATTCATAATGATGTAATGATGTGCAATAAGTGTGACAACTCTTGATGACTGGATTATTAATTAAATTATGATAGCTAGTTGGAAAGGATCATTTACAATTAGAATGATGACAGGCATTGCTGGGCAATGTGTTATTAATGCATCATATTGGAACTGGGAGGGAGGAGTGTTCCACAGTGGCAACATCTGCTACAAAGCTGATGAACACGAGCTGCAGACACGTCTGAGAGGGAAAATTACTTTGATACAGTAGTTAGTCCTTTGAAAATAGTCTGGTTAACTATTGTGGATTTGGTCAGTGGTCACAAGAACACAAGACCATAAGTGATAGGAGCAGAATTAGGCCATTCAGCCCATTAGGTTTACTCCGCCATTCAATCATGACTGATCTATCCCTCCCTCCTAAGCTCATTCTCCTGCCTTATCATAATAACCTCTGACACCCGTCAAGATGGAAGGTCAAAGAAAGAAAGGTGTGATTATGAACGAGGGAGATGCGAAATACAGAAAGTAGATTTGGAAGGGCAATTATTTCAAAAAATTCAAAACCGGCCGCGACTAAAAAGAGGTTGCCGTTTTAAAAATCAGTGATTTTTTAGTCGAAGCTGGTTGCGATGCTAGTTGAAGGTGGTTGCTGGAGGTTGCAGGTGGTTGCAGGTAGTGGACGGCAAGACCTTCCACTACCTGCAACCTCCGGCAACCACCTTTTTAGTCGTGGCCAGTTTTGAATTTTTTGAAATAATCGTTGGACATAGAAGAAGCGGAAACCACTTTCGACCATTAGGGAGACTGACAAAAATCTCCGGGAACCGCACGGAAACCTTGGGTGGGGCGCAAAGTCTCCAGAGGTTTCCGTTCAGGTTTCTTATGTGGGACAAGGGCATTACAATGCTTGCAGCACCAGAGACCCTCGTTTGATCCCAACTATGGGTGCTGTCTGTACGTAGTTTGTACGTTCTCCCCCCTGACCGCGTGGGTTTTCTCCGAGATCTTCCGTTTCCTCCCACACTCCAAAGACATACAGATATGTAGGTTAATTGGTTTGGCATATGTGTAAAAAAAGGTCCATAGCATGTGTAGGATAGTGTTAATGTGTAAAGATCGCTGGTCGGTGTGGACCCGGTGGGCCGAACTGAATCTCTAAACTAAACTACCAGGAAGCGAGAGGATTGGGTAGCTTTTACAAACCAACTAAAGGCAACTAAAAATGCAGTACAAGGTAAAAAGATGAAATATGAAGGTAAAATATAAAATATAGCAAAAGTTTATTCAGATATAGAGTAAAAAAAAAGGCAAGAGTGGAATTTGGACCACTGGAAAATGGCGCTGGAGAATTAGTAAAGGGAGGGGGGAGGGGGGTTGGCATCATTTATCACATCAGCCAGATTAGGCAAGGCTGGCAGTAGTTTCTCCCAGTAGTCTCTCCCTACAATTAGATTGTATGACAGTTCTGTGGATCATTTTTTGGTAGTAGCTTTTTTCTGTTATAGACTTATTTAAATTCTCGAATGTAAATTACCCAGCTACAATGACAGGATTCAGAGTTATGTCTCTGGATCAATGATTCATACTTCTGACTGCAAAATAGGTAATTTAATTATACGAATGGTTACTCCTTTCAATCCTATTGAAATTCACTTACAGAAATTTGAACCAGGATTCAGATACATTTGCATCAACTTGTGGCAGGACCTGGGATTTTATATTCACCACAGATCAAAAGCACACAGGCTCTGATGATTAACTAATAGGACACAAACTTGTTTTTGGATTCCAAGGTAGATTAAAGGTAAAAACAATCCAGTCTAAAATGGAATATATGAAATTCTATTTCTCCTCCCACTCCTTCCTTCCCAGGTCACGGAAATGCTGACCTGATAAGTTATGCACTATGGGTTGCCACAAGAGTTCCATTCCGATTTGGAGTAATAGTTGGGGAGACAAGAAGAGGTTTGACTTTTTCTGGTGGATCAAAGAAATATGCCTGTGGAAAAAGAATAAAAATATTTTAATATCATGTCCAATGGTATTTTTAAGTAAGTTCTTGCAAGAAAATACACACCTGATGTGTGCTCATAAAATGAAACTATAAAAAATGAAACTTTTTGGCTTCAGAATGAGGTTTACTAAAAGCATTCCTTTTAGCAAGCTATCATTGAGCAAAACCAAAAGAATATAAAGGATAATCCAAAAATACATGTAAAATCAGAAAATGCAAATTGAAAATAATACAAACTATACAAAAAATCATCAACTGGATGAAACGTTATTCCAACAAGGTTTTTGTGCTTCACACCCAAGAATACTTGTAAATGAAGCCCAATAAATAAATTACATGGTGTTTAAGAAGGAACTGCAGATGTTGGAAAATCGAAGGTACACAAAAAAGCTGGAGAAACTCAGCGGGTGCAACAACATCTATGGAGCGAAGGAAATAGGCAACGTTTCGGGCCGAAACCCTTCTTCAGACTGATCAGGGGTGGGGAGGGGGCGGGGACAAGAAAGGAAAAAGGAGGAGGAGCCCGAAGGCTGGGGGATGGGAGGAGACAGCAGGGGGACTGAGGAAGGGGAGAAGATAGCAAGGACTAACAAAATTGGGAGAATTCAATGTTCATGCCCCCAGGATGCAGACTCCCCAAGCGGAATATGAGGTGCTGTTCCTCCAATTTCCGGTGCTGCTCGCTGTGGTCATGGAGGAGACGGAGTGGGAGGGGGAGTTGAAGTGCTGAGCCACCGAGAGGTCAGCTTGGTTATTGCAGACTGAGCGGAGGTGTTCGGCGAAACGATCGCCCAACCTCCGCTTGGTCTCACCGATATAGATCTGCTGACATCTAGAGCAGCGGATGCAATAGATGAGGTTGGAGGAGATGCAGGTAAACCTCTGTCGCACCTGAAACGACTGCTTGGGTCCTTGAACGGAGTTGAGGGGGGAGGTAAAGGGACAAGCGTTGCATCTCTTGCGGTTGCAAGGGAAAGTGTCCGGGGAGGGGGTGGTACGAGAGGGAAGGGAAGAATGTAAATAAATTACATACTTGGTTAAATTAATGAAAAATATTACACTTTCAAAAGATGGAATGAGAATTTGAAAATTATTCCATGGTATATCAGGCATTCAGTTTCTCAATTACAGATCGCTCAATACTGGAATCAGCCTTTGCCTTTCTAAATCAATTCAAGAAAAATAAACAAATAAATAGATATATACAACTATCCAAATACATACATATTATATTATAGAAATCTATAACTAAAATGAATCCCGATTTATTTTTCTTTCCTAACGTGGAATTCAGTGGAAGAAAATACAAAACAATAACTTAACTTTTGTATAAAATCTTTAAAAAAATCAAAACATTATAGTAAGTTTAACAAAGTAAATTGTAAATAAAAACATAAATTGCTGAAAAAACTCAGCAGGTCAGAGAGTATATGTCAAAGAGAAACAGTGAACATTTCAGGCCGGGGACCCTTTATCAGAATTATAAACCCATATGCACCTTACAGCCAACTGCAAGCAGGGCATGAAGGATCAGAATAACTACGATAGTTGATACGGCAATTCTCCGGTTATCATCCCGGACAGCTGGCCAAAAGGTCATCACTAGCACGGTGCCCGAAAGGCACATGGCCAGTACTATTGTGAGCCAACGTACTATCTCACTTGGAATAATCCACAGCATCTGAAATGCAGAAACAAGGGAAGTCAAGACTAGCAAAAAGTGTTACATACTTACAGAAGATCTATGCCATCATAGAGCCAAACAGCATGGAAACAGGCCCTTCAGCCCAACTTGCCCATGCTGACCAAGATACCCCATCTAAACTAGTCCCACCTGCGAGTCTTTGGCCCATATCCCTCTTAACCATTCTTATCAATATACCTGTTCAAATGCCTTTTAAATGGTGTTACAGTAGCTGCCTCAACTACCTCTTCTGGCGGCTCATTCCATATACCCACCACCTTCTGTGTGGAAAAATTTGCCCCTCGGGTTCCTATAGAATCATTTCCCTTACATCTCTGTCCATGTGGATTTTTTTTTCTCTATCTTTGCTTAAAATTAAAGGCTTATTAAAAAGTTTGCATACCTGTATACTACTTGGCTCCCCTAACCAGCTTTAAGCTCTGGAATGCTTGTTTGGCTTGGTATCTGCCAATGCTATTTCCACTTTCAGACTCATCAGTGATTTATAAAACTGTCTTGATATTTAATCATCTTCATTTGCCTGAACATACTAATTTTGAACATAACGGATTTAGAATTCCTTGGTTCCAGATTAATAGGTCACTGCGTAGTGCTAATAATTGGTCATAGGTCTATGCCAAGCATTTCAGTACTTCCGAAGACATTTGAAATGACCTTAAATACAGCATTCACATGCTGTTCCAACACAGCACGAAAAAACTCAGGGGGTTTGCGGTGGGATGGGGGACAATTTCCTTGTTTCCACATTCCTATTGCTTCTTCCATGGAAACAAAATGTAATGGAGAAATAATTAGATCTCTTTCATCCATGCAGTTTCAGCAGTTTTATTCTAGCTATTATATTGTTTCATTTAAGGAGGAAGTGATATGAATGCAGAGAAAATTAGATGGTATGTTTAATGGGAGCTTGATGCGTCTCACAGACTCCGTGGGCTAAAAGGTCTGTTTCCATGCTGATAATGATACGACTCCAAGAACCTCTGACATGAAGAATTGCTCAATAACACAAATCCAATACTTTGAAATTTCTGATTCAGAAAAATATTGACTACATGTGCTGAGAAACACTTCTTTCATGTAACTTAATAACTTAAATAAGTGAATTTTTTGCCAATATGTCTCAGAAGTGTGATGTTGCACAAGAGATTTTCACTGCGATTCCTCAGTGTATTATTGCTCGCTCATTGTTGGCAACAACCTTGCAGTGCATCCCACATCTTGTCAGGCTCCTCTTCTTGCATTACGTATGTTATTTTGTCCACAGCTGGCATTAACATAATGATCCATTTCACTTTCCTTTTTTCCTACAACATTTACAAATAGCCTGGTTCAACTCTCCAGACTGAGACAAACACGCTTGTTTGGAATTTGAATCATCTATCTACTGTACCGAAAGACCGCAAGCAGCATCCAAACCATGAAAGTAGTTGGTTGGTGAAATGTCTCTGGGACCATCTAATCCCTGCTCTAACTCCAATTAACTCTCCAAATTTTTCTTCTGCATCTCCTTCACATTTTTGTTGCAGCACCTCTGAGACAGGTCATATACAGCTTCAACAAAGAACATCACACCTGGATCCAAGAGACCGTACTTCTTCATAGATACAAAACCATAAAGCTAACAATCTTTGCTGCTTTACTTAATTTAGAGATACAGCAGGGAAACAGGCCCTTCAGCCCACCAAGTCCGTGCTGACCAGCGATCACTCTTACACACTAGTTCTATCCTACATACTAGTGTCATTTCCACCAAAGCCAATTAGCCTCCAAATCTGCACATCTTTGGGATGTGGGAGGAAACCAGAGCACCCGGAGAAACCCCATATGGTTACAGGGAGAATGTGCAATCTCCGCACAATCAGGCGCTATGAGGCAGCTGCACCACTGTGCCATGGATGTTGATATTGTAACTAATGTTTCTCTAAGCAGTTCTATTTCTCCTAAATTCCAAATGTATATTTTACACATATTTTCCTCCAGTACTTGTGAGTTATGAGTTATCACACCACCCCAATGAACTTAAACTAACACTAACTCCAGGATCAAGGTCATACTTACTGCAGTAGGAATATAAATAAACAGTGAGTATCCATAGACACACACTATCTCCAGGAACGAATAGGAGACAATGTTCATCACTTTATTGTTTCGCCACATCAGAAAGCCCCATAGTCCAAGAGGAATGAGCCAAGCATAGGTGTAAATTGCTGTGGCTGCTATCGAAACTACAAATTAAAACAAAATTATGCTCCAATATCTATTATAAATTCATTTTGAAAACATAAATACAAAGGTTTTAAGCAATAAACATAGAAATAATTATAATACTGCCATTGGATCTGTTATGCTTCTTCTAAATAGTGGATATGCACATCTCAAATTACAGTTGCATGATTTGGTCCTAAACATAATCAGGAATAAATATTAAAAGTACCAAAAATACCATTTTAAACTTTACGAATAAGAGCAAAATTTCTTCCAATGAACCATTTGTGGCACTAAATACTGAGCCACAATTTGGTGCCCAGTCTCACACATCTAGGCTAGATGTGGCAGGATCATCTGCACCCACAAGACCGTTTGCTGTTTGGATCTCACTGCTGCCCTTGAGCAGTGTTGTGCAAGGTCAAAAGGCAAAGCCGAGAGAAGCCCCAGTCAATACTGTCAGGTCCATATGTTGGAAGATGGGCAAACCTAGGAATTGCCAGAAAAAGAACCGAGACAGAGCAAATACAGTTTTAATAGATTATTACTAGTGCATTGGCATATATTATTGTGAAGAAAATAGGTGAGGTAGCAGATTTTTTGCTGCATAGAAGAGGGACAAAGTACCAAGTCCATACGTACTAGTTTTCAACTACTCCTTTGCTGTTCTACAAATCATTTTCAGATATTATCTATAGCACATGTAAAAGCGATTTAGATTTTGTTTCCCCGTTATAGCATTCTACATCCAAACAACAATTTGCACATCATGATTTTAAATCTATTCTTTCTAGTCAAGAGAGACAAGAAAGTTTAATCATCATATGTAACAATACGGAACAATTAAACTCTCTCTTGTAGCAGCACAAGAGGTTTGTATGTACAGTACTTAATAGATAACATGACAAGTAAACTAGCTCAAAAAGCTCAATAAATAAAATAACCCAACATATTGCAAAATTAAAGTCCCAAGTGCAACCAAGACAATTCATAGTTTGAAGTTGTGTTAGTGTTTGTAGTCATAGTCAGAGTCATACAGCACGGAAACAGGCCTTTCGGCTCAACTTGCCTATGCCGAAGAGGCCCCATCTACTCTTGCATTACCCGCCCGCATTTGGCCCATATCCCTCCAAATATTTCCTATCCATCTATCTGTCCAAATGTTTTTTAAATTTTGTTGTAGTACCTCAACTACCTTCTCTGGCAACTTGTTCCATATCGCCCTCAGTGTGAAAAAAGTCCCCCTCAGGTTGCAATTAATTCTTTCCCCTCTCACATTAAACTTCTGTTCCCTGGTTCCCAATTCCAATGTGTTCAGTAGTCTGACGGTTGTTGGGAAGAAGCTGTTCCTGAACCTGGACATCAGGGTTTTCAGACTCATTTTCCTTCATCCTGATGACAGGAGTGAAATGAGAGCATGGCCAAGGTGGTGTGCATCCTTGATGATGTTGGCTGCAATTTTGAGGCAGCACCTCCTAAGGATCTCTTCGATGGTGGGAAGTTGTGATGGACTGTGCACTGTCCACCACTTTTTGTGATCTCCTTCAATCCTAGGCATTCAAGTTGCCGAACCAGGCCGTGATGTAACCAGTCAATATGCTTTTCACTGTACACCTGTTAGTGTTCGAGATAATTTGTCGATGTATCGAATCTCCCCAATTTTCTAAAGAAGTAGAGGCATTGATGGGCTTCTTCATGTTTGCATCAATATGCTGGGCTCATTACAAAATTTCAGAAATATGCACGCCAAGGAACTTGAAGCTGTTGACTCTCTTGACGAAGACAGGTTTGTGGCTCTTCAGTCTTCCCCTTCTAAAGTCAATAATCAGCTCGTTGATCTTACTGGCGCTAAACATTGTACTGGCACCATTCAATCAGACATCGATCTCCTCCCTGTAGAATGACTCATCATTATCTGTAATTCATGCAAGAACCATGGTGTCATCTGCAAATTTAAAGATGGGGTCGCAATAGACAAATAGTGTCTATAGGTTCTTGCTGAGGTTGGAGTGGATATGTGCCATAACTAACCTCTCAAAACACTCCATCACCATGGACATTAGTGCCACTGGTCAGTAGTTATTGAAGCAGGTCATCTTACACTTTTTGGACATTGGTATTATTGAAGTCCTATTAAAACAGGTGCTAACCTCAGACCTCAGTTATGAGGCTAAAAATGCCCATAAAAACTTCAGCCAGTTTGTTCACACAGATTTGGAAAACCTGACCAGCTAAACCATCGTCCAGATGCTTTCAGAGGGTTCACTCTATCAAAGGATCTTCTGATATCAGACTTGGTGACTGAGATTGCAATACCATTGGGGGGGGGGGGGGGGGGGGCTATGGGGTCCCCAAGAATATAACTACTTTCCAATTTAATTCACCCCCCCCCCCATCAAAACCCTCTCTCTATTGCTATCAATATCAGTGCCATTAACGCCTTTTGTTTTACAGTAGATTCCTGAATTATGCAAGGAAATAGACCTAGTTTCTTACAGTAATCAGATTCCATCTGCAAATGACAGCGTGTCCAAGAAACAGTTTATTGACCTGTGCCAATTCCGTTGAGAGTATATTACTGAGAAATGTACATAATGCACCTGGCAATGTCAGTCGTGCTGCAAATTAATATGCAGCATGTCATAGTGGAGGCTGTCAAAGCAAAGGAGTGAAGAACAATTTCTCATTATTCAATAGGATAACAGTGTGATATGCAACATTGTGCTGTGCCACCTAAAGAATATGCTTTAGCTAAAACTTATTTCTATACCAAATAAGTATTTCCCTCTTACCCTTATGGAACTCAGGAACATAACGATAACCATGCTGGCCACGATGAGTCAAGAAATTGGCAAGGTTTCCACTTATTGCTATTGCAAAAACTAGAGTGGCACAGATCCAAAAGGGACCTGAAAACAACAAATGTTCAAAAATAGTCTTACTTTCTTCTAAATAATAATTAACACTAACACATCTGTAGATTCAAATATGGCCTTGCATCTTCATAAATATTACAGAACAATTATTCAGACACAAGGAACTGCAGATGCTGCAATCGTGAGTGAAACAAAGTGCTGGAGTAATTCAGTGGGTCAGGCATCATCTCTGGAGGAAAGGTCTGGCAAGTGATAGGGGTTGGAGTGCCAAATGGGTGGAGTAAGTGACAAAGGCTAGAGAGAAAAAAAAGAAACAAAGGGATGTCAGATAAGGAGAGTAAAGGAGTGAAATGTAAAACCAGGGGAAAGAATACAAGAGGGGACAGGGAGAGAAAGAGGGGGGAGAGGAGTGGGATAGTGGGGAAAAAGGGGGCCAGGGTGTTACTTAAAATTTGAGAATTCAATGGTCATCCCATTGGGTTGTAAGTTACCCAAGTTTGCCTGTGACCTCACTCTAGCAATGGAGGAGGCCAAAGACACAGGTCAATATGGGAATGTGAAGGGGAATGTGAATGGCACCAGGAGATCCAGCAGACCTTGGTGGACCAAGCACAAGTGTTCGGCGAAACAGTAGCCTAGTCTAGACTTGGTCTCTCTGAAGTAAAGGAGGCAACATCGGAGCACCAAATGCAATAGATGAGGTTAGAAGAGATGCATGTGAACTCGTTTCATCTGGAAGGGCTGCTGGGGTCTATGGAAGAGGGTGAAATACAACATGAAATACAACATATATATCTCCTGTGGTTGCAGGAGAAAGTAGCTGGGGAGGAGGCAATTTGGGCGGGAAGGGATGAGTGAACCAAGATGTGACTGGGGGGTAGGATCACGTTGAAAGTGGCCAAAATGCCAGAGAATTAAGTTTTCGATGTGGAGGCTGGCAAGATAAGATTAAGGAGAATCCAAAGATATTTTGAGTTTATTGGGAAAGAGTAATTATAGGGTTCCTCAGAAACCAAAGACACGAATACTAGGGAACGTGGAAAGTTAATAACGATGTCTTAAGCATAGTCCTTATCATCATTGAGGAAGTGCTGAATGTGCTTTTCCTAATCTCTTACCTCGACAGAGATGCGATTTTTTCCCATATCGTACCTCTGTCTGCACTGCGGCCTAACATCGAGTATTTGGCGGCCTTTGCTGGAGACAGATTTCGAGAGCTACACTGTGGGTGCCTATGGGACTTTAACATCGCGGAGCCTGCGATCCCTTTGCCAGGGATCGACCTCAGAGCTACAACCGTGAGTGCTTGCGGACTTTAACATCACGGAACCCGTAGTCTCTGGTTAACTCCAAGCCGCGGGAGTTTCGACCGCCCCAAGAATAAAGAGGAAGAAGTTTGGACTTTTTTGCGGTCCATCACAGTGAGGAATCCCTGTGGTGGATGTTTATGTTAACTTTTGTGTAGTTGTGCGGCTTGTTGCTTTTTTTTTTCGTATGGCTATATGGTAATTTGCATATCACTGTACCTTAATTGGTACATGTGACAATAAAATACCTTTGAAACCTTGGTTAGGGATAGTCAGCATGGTTTTGTGTCACGGATTTGATTGTTGTTTTGAAAAAGTAAGTTGATATGGGCAAGGCCATCGACATAATCAACATGGACTTCAGCAAGGCCCTTAATAAGGAACTGCATCGTAATTTAGGTTACATGGGATCCAGAGAGAAGTAGCTAACTGGAAACAAAATTTGCTTAATGGTTAGAAGGAGAGGATTGTTGTGTTTAGTTGTTTCCAAGACTGAGTGGTGACGAATGGTGTGCCTAAGGGAGGGATAACCCTCTATTGCCAGACTCTGAAGTCATGTGCAAACTGGAAGACCAGCACCTCATGTTTTGTTTGGATAGCCTACAGTCCAATGGTATGAATATTGAGTTCCCCAATTTCAAGTAATACACCCATATTCTCATCACCCTGAAACCCCCCATCCAACCCTCACCCTGGTGTGCATTTTTCCCCAAGTATCTCCCACAACCCTGCTCCTTTCAACCTCCTTTGTATGCTCATCTCCCATTCCCATGTTCCAGTTTCCTTTTCATCCCCCTTCTTATCCACCCACTCCCACCCATATCCCTTCCTCTGGCTTTCCACTTCACTCCACCTCTTCCCCTTTCTGGCATCCTTTTGCTCTTCACATAGACTTTATCACTTACTCCACCTATCTGCTAATCAACCCTCCCGCAACTGTGTCCACCTAACATTTGCCAGACTTTGTCCAACCCAACCTCTTTTTTCCCCCAGTTTTCTCTCCCCTAATTCAATCAGACCAAACAAAGATCCGAATCCAAACAGTCGCCTGTCCATTTCCGCCACAGATGCTGTCTGATCTACTGAGTTCATCAGCACTTCGTTTTGTTTTTTTTTTACTCAGGGCGCTAGGAGAATTCTTGTTTTTACTTTTGAGAATTGCATCCTTGCTTCCAGGTTTCAATTTTATTTCCATAAGGTACAGTATGCAAATTATTTTTTTCCAAATACTTTATTTCAGTCAAAAACAGTGATTTTTAAATAATGTATATTAATATGGGTGGATGTGTACAATTTAAAAAGGAAAAAATATATATATTTGCGTTTAAATGGTTACTTGAAAACAGACTTTTTCTCTGATAATTATAATAAATGACATACCATAAAGATCTGGATTACTGCGGATATACAATCTTACAAAGTTTTTGCCAGGAAGTGGTAAAAGGGAACCTTTTATTCTGTCCAATACCTATTAGGCAGAGAAGAAAATTAAATATCAATTTAAATATTGTTCTATATCAAAATGCTCAACATTTAAATGTATTAGCAAGATCTAAAACAAATCTGATTCCTCAAATGCTGAGATAGATTACTTCAGGCACAATGGAAACTGGGTTATCAGGTTTGAATATAGCAGCTTGTGCATTCCTTATCAATGAGTATTTGAACATTCATGTTGCCTGCAAGAGATTTAAAAAAGGACAAGGTTCGGATATCTGTGATGTGCAAATTTCTGCTGTGACTTACTTCTATAAATCTCAAATAAGGAATGGTAATTTAGGATGTTGGAGTTTTGGGTAGGCATATCAGAAAATTGGCATCCCATAGAAGCAAACCATAATGCAAGTCAATATTAGAATAAAAATAGAAAGGGTAGATTAAAAATATATAATATTAAATGCACTTGCCAGGCTTTCGCGAGCCCACCTCCCTTCCAGCTTTGTAAATCAGCATCTGCACTTCCTTTTGTCCCTATTACTAAATGTTACTGTTTTTATTACTGTAGAAGGAAGTAAATTCTGTACTCACCTGAAAGGTGTCAACATCAAAAAATGTTTGATAATATTCAAAAGTCCAAAAGGGAGCACTCTTCTTTTGTCCTGCAAGTAACTAAGGAGAACAAATGTTAACCATAAACTTGATTAAAAATATTCTAATTGTTATTGGCCGTGTGCGCGACTTTGGCACCTTTGAGCGGGGAGGGGTGCAGGATTAAAATGCCGTTATCTCCTGCCTGTCGGAGTCGAACTTTCTCAGGCTGCTAAGCTGCTGCAGAAAAATCGCTCCGACATCCGTTCTCGGAAGTTTAAAAAAAAAGCTAGACAATTTATTTGTTGGAGTAAAATAAAAATCTACTTCTAACGCCGTCAACGGGACGGATCTCACGTAGGGGGCAAAACGTAAGGCAAGTCGTTTATTTTACATATAAACTTGCTTCTTAGGATTACTTTCATCCAAATTTCATCGGCGAAAATGTGATTATGGCCTCATACGAACCGGCAGTGTTTTTCCTGCCGATATGCGGTTCAAATTCACTGCAACCGCAACGTTCCAATCGATCGCGTTCCACAAAATCTCACTCGCAAGATGATTTAAATGCTCATTAATTTACGGGAATTAAACACTAAATTCCTTCCATTGGGCCTATAAATTCATGAGAATGAGATTTAAAAATCATGTTATATTGTGAATTCTTGTGTGAATGTTATTCGGACAGGCTATTTAAAAATGTTAACCTTTTAAGAAAAGGATAGATGTTTAGATCTAGTAATTTAATTTTGTAATTAGCTACAATTAGGTAACTAACTAACTAATTATATGCTTTAATTTCAGGTCATCCAAGTAAGATTGTTTCATATTTGTTTCAGAATGTTTCAATCTATAATAACTGAAAATTTCATTCAGTTCTCTTAATTCTTAAGAAAGTTATGGGCTTTTGACTGTCTTCGATCACAGCTTTTGAGTTAAGTCAATGGAAAAGCAATAGGGAACAAGATGCTAATTTCAGAGTATGAAAATGGCCGTAGCTTTTTTAATACTGAAGATATGAAAGTGAATTAGGTGTCAAATTAAACTTATTTTTACGCTTTATCTAATGGGATAAATTGCAGAATCTCAACATGTTCTTAAAATCTCAAAATGTTGTAACATTGCTACAATATTACAATCTTCCTATATTTTTCCTACTTAAACAAACAAACAGATCCACCACATTTTTGCAGTGTAACAATACAGAAAAGAACACCAAGAACCAAATGAAGAGGTAAACCGTTGGAAGATCACAAATGTTTCAAAGCAATTAGATGCTTTTCCAGAATGGAATTTCACTGAAGATTTGATTGTTAAGACTGTAATAGTTAATAATGTAATCCCCATTACTAGTCATGGAGTGATACTGTGTAGAAACAGTCTCTTCGGCCCAACTTGCCCACACCGACCAACAATGTCCCAGCTACACTAGTCCCACTTGCCTGTGCTTGGTCCAGATCCCTCCAAACCTGTTCTATCCATGCACCTGTCTAACTGTTACTTAAATGATGCGATAGTCCCAGCCTCAACTACCTCCTCTGGCAGCTTGTTCCATACACCCACCACCCTTTGTGTGAAAAAGTCACCCCCTCAGATTCCTATTAAATCTTTTCCCCATTACCCTGAACCTATGCCCTCTGGTCCCCGATTCCCCTACTCTGGGCAAGAGACTCCGTGCATATACCCAATCTATTCCTCTCATGATTTTGCATACCTCTATAAGATTACTCCTCATCCTCCTGCGCTCCATGGAATAGACCCAGCTTGCACCCTCTAGTCCTGGCAACATCTTCGTAAATCTTTTCTGAATCCTTTCAAGCTTGACAATATCTTTCCTATAACATGGTGCACAAAACTGAACACAATATTCTAAATGCTATCTCACCAACGTCTTATACAACTGCAACATGACCTCCAAACTTCTATACTCAATACTCCGACTGATGAAGGCCAAAGCCTTATCCATCTGCGACTCGACCTTCAAGGAACCATGCACTTGTACTCCTAGAACCCTCTGCTCTACAACACTACCCAGAGGCCTACCATGTATTGAGCAGGTCCTGCCCTTCTACGACGTCCAAAAATACAATACCTCATACTTTTTTGTTTTAAATTCCATCAACCGTTCCTCCATCCACATGGCCAATCGATCCAGATCGTGCTGCAATCTTTCACAACCATCTTCACTATCTGCAAAACCACTCACTTTTGTATCATCAGAAAACTTGCTAACCTTGCCCTGTATGTTCTCATCCAAATCATTGATGTAGATGGCAAATAGTAGCTGGCCCGCCCAGCACCGAACCCCGAGGCACACCACTAGTCACAGGTCTCCAGTCCAAGAAGCAACCTTCCACCATCACCCTCTGCTTCCTTCCATGAAGCCAATTTGCTATCCATTCAGCTATCTCTCCTAGGATCCCATGCGATCTAACCTTCCAGAGCAGCCTACCATGCGAAACCTTGTCGAATGCCTACTGAAATTCATGTACACATCTACAACTCTGCCCTCATCGACCTTTTTGGTCACGTCTTCAAAAAAAATCAATCAGATTTGTGAGACATGACCTCCCACAAACAAAACCATGCTGACTATCCCTAATCAGCCCATGCCCATCCAAATGCCTGCATAACCTATCCCTCAGAAGACTCTCTAGTAACTTTCCAACTACAGATGTTAAGCTCACCGACCTAGTTCCCAGCATTTTCCCTGCAGCCCTTCTTGAAAAGAGGCACATTTGCCACCCTCCTGTCTTCTGGCACCTCACCTGTATGTAAGGACAAATCGTAAATTTCAACCAAGGCTCCCAGATATCTGATCAGGCTCTGGAGATTTGTCCACCTTCATACACGACAGTACCTTCAGTACTTCTTCGATGGTAACACTGACTGCTCTCAAGCCATTTCCATTGACTGCCCCAAGTTCCTCAGTCCTACGGTCTTTCTCCTCGGTAAATACAGAGGAGAAATAATCATTGAGGACCTTGCCATCTCCTGTGGCTAATATTTTACATATTATTGAAATATCATAATTATATACTTTTTTTATGGCAGGGGTGGGGGAGTAACATAAATTGATCGTATTGCTCAATTCCCATTACAAAATTGCTTACCTCAGCCTTTGTCAGAGTCTTCGTTTCCCAGCAAATCTTCATCCTCATCTCTTCCTACCCCAGCTGATGGACCTCTCTGATTTTTAGGTTTATCATTAGGATCTGTGATGCTTATTGTCGTGGCATCAGGATTTGCTGCCAACAGGTTTGTAGCATCATCAAACTCTACATTAAACACACATGAAGATAATAGTATCAACGTATTATATATAAATCAACTGGACACTCGTGCTGCTGCTGGAAAATTCATTGATATTGATGCTGTATAAATGGATGCTGTTGTGCCAATTAATAGACAATAGGTGCGGTAGTAGGCCATTCGGCCCTTCGAGACAGCATCGCCATTCAATGTGATCATGGCTGATCATCCCCAATCAGTACCCCGTTCCTGCCTTCTCCCCATATCCCCTGACTCTGCTATTTTTACGAGTCCTATCTAGCTCTCTGTTGAAAGCATCCAGAGAACCTGCCTCCACCACCCTCTGAGGCAGAGAATTCCACAGACTCAGCACTCTCTGTGAGAATAAGTGTTTCCTCATCTCTATTCTAAATGGCCTACTCCTTATTCTTAAACTATGGCCCTTGGTTCTGGACTCCCCCAACATCGGGAACATGTTTCCTGCCTCTAACGTGTCTAAGCCCTTAACAATCTTATATGTTTCAATGAGGAACCCTCTCATCCTTCTAAACTCCAGAGTGTACAAGCCCAGCTGCTCCATTCTCTCAGCATATGACAGTCCGCCATCCCGGGAATTAACCTTGTAAACCTACGCTGCACTCCCTCAATAACAAGAATGTCCTTCCTCAAATTAGGGGACCAAAACTGCACACAATTCTCCAGGTGTGGTCTCACTAGAGCTCTTTACAACGGCAGAAGGACCTCTTTGCTCCTATATTCAATTCCTCTTGTTATAAAGGCCAACATGCCATTCGCTTTCTTCACTGCCGGCTGTACCTGCTTCCTTACTTTCATAGACTGATGTACAAGGACCCCCAGATCCCGTTGTACTTCCCCTTTTCCCAACTTGACGCCATTTAGATAGTAATCCGCCTTCCTGTTTTTGCTACCAAAGTGCATAACCTTACATTTATCCGCATTAAACTTCATCTGCCAGCATCTGCCCACTCCCCCAACCTGTCCAAGTCACCCTGCATTCTCATAGCATCCTCCTCACAGTTCACACTGCCACCCAGCTTTGTGTCATCTGCAAATTTGCTGATGTTACTTTGAATCCCTTCATCTAAATCATTGATGTATATTGTAAATAGCTGCGGTCCCAGCACCGAGCCCTGCGGTACCCCACTAGTCACTGCCTGCCATTCTGAAAGGGACCTGTTAATCCCTACTCTTTGTTTCCTGTCTGCCAACCACTTCTCTATCCATGTCAGAACTCTACCCCCAATACCATGTGCCCTAATTTTGGCCACTAATCTCCTATGTGGGATCTTATCAAATGCTTTCTGAAAGTCCAGGTACACTACATCCACTGGCTCTCCCTTGTCCATTTTCCTAGTTACATCTTCAAAAAATTTAAGCATGATTTCCCCTTCGTTTATCCATGCTGACTCGGACCGATCCTGTTACTGCTATCCAATCTTTTATAATTGACTCCAGCATCTTCCCCACCACCGATGTCAGGCTAACTGGTCTATAATTCCCTGTTTTCTGTCTCCCGGCTTTCTTAAAAAGTGGGATAACATTAGCTACCCTCCAATCCACAGGAATTGATCCTGAGTCTATAGAACATTGGAAAATTATCACCAATGCATCCACGATTTCCAGAGCTACTTCCTTAAGTACCCTGGGATGTAGACCATCAGGCCCTGGGAATTTATCAGCCTTCAGTCCCATCAGTCTATCCAACACCATTTCCTGCCTAATGTGGATTTCCTTCAGTTCCTCTGTCACCCCAGATCCTCTGGCCACTACTATATCAGGAAGATTGTTTGTGTCGTCCTTAGTGCAGACAGATCCAAAGTACCTATTCAACTCATCTGCCATTTCATTGTTTCCCATAATAAATTCACCTTTTTCGGTCTTCAAGGGTCCAACTTTGGTCTTAACTATTTTTTTCCTCTTCACATACCTAAAGAAGCTTTTACTATCCTGCTTTATATTCTTGGCGAGCTTACCTTTGTACCTCATCTCTTCTCCCCGTATCGTAGCAGATCATTAAATTAATAAAGGGAGCCATGGGCTATATAAAAATAATTAATTGTGACAGCCATTAATTTATTAAATCTATCTATTCTGTCATTGTTCCTCCCTCAACAAACACAAACTATTTTCATCAGATGGCTTCAAGCATTTCGTGCATTTATCAACGTTAAATAATTTCACTCTTTGAAGTAGATATTTTTCAACTTGCTACATCATCTAAATATTGAGTAATTGTACAGTATAATAAACTTAAATATGGGTTGCAAATCAGCTCAGAGGAGAGGGAGGGAGAGAAAGCAATAAGTATATAGAGTTTTGAACCAATGAACCAAAAATCAAGTGGCCACAAATGGTAACGGTGTGGAAACATCAGGCCAATGTTTGCTTTTAAAAAGGTAGGTATATCTGGATCACTCATGTCACCTGTGGGGTTTTCCCATGCTAAAATACATTGTGTGGAAGCTCTACACAAGTATTCCGACGCAACAGGGATCCAAAGGACCTAGAGGAAATCAAGACAGTCATTGGGAGAATTGCAAACCTCTCCACATTAGGGGTCAGAATTGAAGGCCGGTTTCTGAAGCTGGGAGGCACCAGTTCTAATGATTGCACCACCAATGCTCCCCACAAATCGAGAGCTACTGTGAAAATTGTTCTTTAATACGACTGTGGAATTAACCATTAATTTAAGTTTTCAAAGAGGATGAAGATTGTATTGATGAGATCATCTTTTTAAGGCGATAAAGGTTTCAACCAATAATACTTCAGAATTAGCAGACAGCAATGTTTTCCAAGAGAAACAATCAAAACGAATTTGATTAATAATTTTACAGAGTACTTTCAAACCATTTGAGTGGGAACTCAAGAGCTACTGTGCAAATATCACTGTATTAGAAAATAGATCACAAATAAAATTACCTTGAAACTGTAAATCATCTGCAGATGCCATTTGCTTGATTGTAAGAGCTGTCAATTTATGAACAGATCTTTAGTTTCTATAAAATAAAACTGCTGTCATATAAGAAATAGATTCAGCTTTCTGAGAGTAGATGCTTCATTCAAATTAAGGCTTTGCCACAAAGCAATGTATTTACATCAAAACAAAACACAAACCGCTGGAGGAATTCAGTGGTCCGGCAGTGTCTGCAGGGGGAATGGACAGATGACATTTCGGGTCAGGATACTTCTTCAGTTATTCACTTCAATACAATTACAATGTTTCAACAGCAATTGTTCAAAGGAAAAATCACTAAAGTTAATATAAAAAATTAACTGTGATATAAATTAGTACGAGACACTTGTGTTTTAATGTTAACACCATGAACACCACCCCAGTCCACTGTCCCACCCTGTCTGAAGTCCTCCACCATAGTCCCCTTGCCCAAAAAAACCAACATCTCCAGCCTCAACGACTACCGGCCAGTCGCACTCACACCAGTGGTGATGAAGTGTTTTGAAAAACTGGTCCGGGGTCATATCACATCACTTCTGCCCCGAAGCTTTGACCCCCACCAGTTTGCGTACAGAGCAAATAGATCTACAGAGGACGCTGTAGCCACAGCTCTCCATGCTGCACTGTCTCACCTGGAGCAGCGGGGAAGCTACGTGCGGATGCTCTTTGTGGACTACAGCTCTGCTTTTAATACCATCCTTCCCCACAAACTGGTGGACAAACTGGGGGACTTGCACACTCCACCTGTACGTGGATAAATAGCTTCCTGTCGGGTCGCAGCCAGAGAGTCAGAGTGGGCCATCATACATCCACGGCCCTCAGCCTCAGTACCGGCTCTCCACAGGGCTGCGTACTGAGCCCCCTGCTCTACACCATCTACACACATGACTGCACCCCCGCCCACCACAGCAACACCATTGTCAAATTTGCGGATGACACTACGGTGGTGGGACTCATCTCCGGGGGGGACGAGTACGCCTACCGGGATGAGGTGGAGCAGCAGACAGTGTGGTGTGAAGAAAATAACCTGCTCCTCAACACCTTAAAGACAAAGGAAGTAATAATAGACTTCAGGAAGAACAAAACGGACATGGTGTAGTGCGTGGGTCTCAAATGAGGCAAGTAGTCCGCAGTTTGAGAAGCACTATACTTTATTTCCTCCCGGTTCAGGGGAAGACGAAACCAGGGAAAGATGGCACCCAAACCCTGCCTTTTATACCCTCCGGCTAAGGACCGCCTCCGGACTGCACCACTCCTGTGCCGAGGGGTTCGGCAGTATAATGGGACGACCCTTAGGAGCCGCCACAGGACCCCCCCCCCAGAACCAGAGGCACAAAACGCACCGGCGGGCGCACGACCCGGCCGGCACGCGTGCGGAAGACAGCAGATCCCGGGGCTTGCGGGGGCGTAGGTGGAGGGACAGGTCGAGGGGCCGGCGGGAGGACAGGTGGAGTGACAGGTGGAGGGAGTCGTGAGGGGGGACGCCCTCGGGGCCGAGGTTGAGCAACCAGCACCGGCTGGTCAATGTCCAGGTGCGCCGGCTTTAAACGGTCAATCGACACGGCCTCCGGCCGGCCCCCCATGTCCAGGACAAAAGTCGACTGCCCGTGTTCCAGCACCCGGAACGGGCCCTCGTACGGCCTCTGAAGTGGCGTCCGGTGGGCATCACGGCGCAGGAAGACGTATGGGCAGTCCGTGAGGGCCATTGGCACGTGTGGGCGAAATGACCCATGGCGGGATGTCGGGACGGGTGCGAGCCTGCCAACTCGCTCGCGAAGGCGTTGAAGGGTGGAGGAGGGCGTTTCCTGCTGCTCCGGCGCCGACGGCACGAACTCCCCGGGCACTGTGAGTGTCGACCCGTACACCAGCTCCGCCGATGATGAGGCCAAGTCCTCTTTGGGAGCGGTCCGGATGCCCAGCATGACCCACGGCAACTCGTCCATCCAGTCCGGGCCGGTGAGCCGTGCCTTCAATGCCGCCTTCAGCTGCCGGTGGAACCTCTCCACCAGACCGTTAGCCTGCGGGTGGTAAGCCGTGGTGTGGTGCAGCTGCACCCCCAGCAAGCGAGCCATGGCTGACCACAGCTCGGAGGTGAACTGTGGCCCCCGGTCGGAGGAGATGTGCGCCGGCACCCCGAAGCGAGCAATCCAGTGCGCGGACAACGCACGAGCACACGTAGCCGATGAGGTGTCAGCCAACGGAATGGCCTCCGGCCACCGCGTGAAGCGGTCCACCATGGTCAAAAGGTGGGTGATGCCCCGGGACGGTGGAAGGGGCCCCACAATGTCCACGTGGAGATGGTCGAACCGCCGGTGAGGTAGACCGAACTCCTGGAGAGGTGCGCGGACATGGCGCTGGATCTTTGCTGTCTGGCACGGGATGCAGGTGCGAGCCCAATGGGCAACTTGCTTGCGCAGACCGTGCCACATGAAGCGAGCTGCCACCAGTGCCGTTGTCGCCCGGATTGATGGGTGAGCCAGTCCGTGGATGACCTCGAACACTCTCCGGCGCCAGGTGGCAGGGACGATGGGGCGCGGCTGACCGGACGACACATCGCACAGGATTGTCACACCCCCAGGACCGAGAGGGACATCCTCAAGACGGAGGCCGGAGATGGCAGTCCGGTAGGTGGGCACCTCGTCGTCCGTGAGCTGTGCCGCCGCCAGAGCAGAATAGTCCAATCCGGGCGCCACCTCGAACACGGCATTTATAGCAGGGCGGGACAAGGCGTCGGCCACCCGGTTCTCTTTCCCCTTGACGTAGCGGATGGCTGTGGTGTACTCGGAGATGTAAGCCAACTGCCGCTGCTGACGTGCGGACCAGGGGTCGGAAACCTTCTGCAGGGCGAAAGTGAGCGGCTTATGGTCGGTGTAGGCGGTGAACGGGCGGCCCTCCAGGAAGTAACGAAAATGGCGCACAGCCAGGTACAGAGCCAGGAGCTCACGATCGAACGCACTGTACTTGGTCTGCGCGCGGTTGAGGTGCCGACTGAAGAAGGCCAGAGGCCGCCAAACTCCGCCCGTCAGCTGCTCCAGTACAGCACCAACTGCCGACTCCGAGGCATCCACAGTGAGAGCAGTCGGGGCATCTTCCCGCGGGTGCACCAGCAGCACGGCCCGAGCAAGGGCCTCCTTCGCGCCGTCGAAAGCTGCCTCCGCCTCGTGGGTCCACTCAACGCTCTTCTGCTGCCCACCCGCCAGAAGTTGATACAGGGGCCGCATGATGTGGGCCGCGGATGGCACAAAACGATGGTAGAATGCCACCATCTCCTTTAGGAGGGTAGATGGCCGCCGGTCGCCCAGGCCACCCATATGCAGGATCCTACCTGCCCGCTCCATCCTACTTAGTCCGTAAATTTGGAGCAGGAGTTGTTTCAGGCCGAGATATTTATCATTGTCCGGGGGGGCTGCGAGGAAGTCCGATACTTCTTCCACCGCATCCTGGTCGAGGGCTCCCACCAGGTAATAGAAGCGGGTGGCATCGACCGTGATGCCCCGCAGGTTGAACTGGGCCTCCGCCTGCTGGAACCAGATGTGCGGCCGTGTGGTCCAGAAGCTGGGCAGTTTCACGGAGACCGCGTCCAGAGATAGGGTCGGGCTGGCGTGTGCGGAGGTAGGGCTTTGTTCGGTCTCCATCATGATGCCAATGGAGCGTCGGGGGTCACCAATGTAGTGCGTGGGTCTCAAATGAGGCAAGTAGTCCGCAGTTTGAGAAGCACTATACTTTATTTCCTCCCGGTTCAGGGGAAGACGAAACCAGGGAAAGATGGCACCCAAACCCTGCCTTTTATACCCTCCGGCTAAGGACCGCCTCCGGACTGCACCACTCCTGTGCCGAGGGGTTCGGCAGTATAATGGGACGACCCTTAGGAGCCGCCACAATGGTACCATTGACTATCAGAGGGGACTGTGTAGAGAGGGTGGCGGATTTCCGCTTCCTGGGAATCCATATTGAGGAGGACCTGACGTGGAGCGTGAACACCACTGCGCTGCTGAAAAAGGTCCAGCAGAGACTGCACTTCCTGAGGGTGCTCAGGAAGAATAACATCACTCAGAGACTGCTGCTGTCCTTTTATCGGTGCTCCATTGAGAGCATACTAACATACTGTGTATGCGTGTGGTACACCAGCTGCACAGCGGCTCAGAGGAAAGCGCTCCAGAGGGCCATTGACAACGCCCAGAGGATTGTCGGCTGCCCTCTCCTTACCTTGGAGGACTTACACAGTTCCCGCTGCACCAAAAAATCCCAGAATATCATAAAGGACATTTCCCACCCCGGACACTCCCTGTTTGAACTGTTGCCGTCAGGCAGACGGTACAGATCTACAAGGACAAGGACAAATAGACTAAAAAACAGTTTTTACCCCACTGCTATAAAAGCACTAAATGTAGCCGCCAAGGAACGCAGGGGCGATACAGACTAAGGGACTGTGGTAACTGTGGAATCGACAGAAGGATGGAGGGTTGGGTGTGTATGCGTGCTTTGTCCGTGATATTTATTTAGTTGTTTATCTTTAATATTTTACCTTGTATGTATCATTAGCTTTTAGAAATGTTTGAATGCTGCACTGACTGGCTGACATTTTAAATTTCGTTGTACATGGTTCATGTTACAATGACAATAAAGAAACTATTCTATTCTATGTGCCTATGTCATAGTCATACAGCACAGAAACAGGCCTTTTGGCCCAACTCGAACATGCTAACCTAGATGCCCAAACTAAGCTAATTCCATTTGCCCACAATCCTCTGAACTTTTCCAATCTACGTACATGTCCAAGTGTCTTTTAAATGCTGTTATAGTATCTGCATCAACTAATCCTCTGGCAGCTCATTACACAAGAGAAGAGTCAATAGTATTTTGTTGTCATATATCCCAAAACAGAACAAAATACGTTCTTGCAGCAGCACAACAGATTGTAAACATAGTACTCTGTAAAGACCATATATAAACAAACATGCACCACCCTCCGAGTGAAAAAGTTGCCCATCAGCTTTGCATTAAATCTTGTCCCTCTCACCTTAAACATGCATCCTCTTGTTTTTGATGTCTCCACCCTGGGTAAAAGATTCTATGCATTCACCCTATTGATTCCCTTCATGATTTTATAGACCTGAATAAGATCACCCTTCAGCCTCCTGCACTCCATGGAAAAAAGTCCATCCCTGCCCAACCTCTCTCTATAGCTCAGGGCCTCAAGCCCTGGCAACATTCTCAAAAATGTTCTCTGCTTAATGACATTCTTACTATAGCAGAGTGAATAAAACTGAACACAGTATTCTAAGTGTGGCTTCACCAACGTCTTGTACAACTGCAACAAGATGTCCCAACTTCTATATTCAATACCCCGACTAATGAAGACCAGTGTATCAAAAGCCTTCTTGGACACCCCTATCTAACCGTGACACCACTTTCAGAGAACTATGTGCCTGTATACCTATCTGGTATATTATTACAACTCTAGCTTGCTGTAACATCAGGTAAACAGACTGGTTACCCACACCAATTTTATATGCAGACGATTTTCACACAATAATAAGACTGTAGCAAATAGATTCTAAACGTTAGTGTCTGCGCCTCATTTGTGTTAGGTAAACCAATCTTTGCTGGACAGAAAGGGGGGTCTTGATAACGAGAAGGGAAAATGCCTTGGTTCCTGCCTCAAAATGCCTCATTTCACAAAGCTTGCTAGAAATTGAGAGGGGGAGGGCATTTGATGAGGGCAAGTTTCTGCGCCACTGTGATGCCTTCACAGTTTTGACAGGCTCCTTGTAAAACAGTCTGATTGCCCACGAAGAGGAACCGTAGATAAATAGCGACCACGAAACAATCGGGATGAGGGGTGGGTGCCACAGGTTCCCACTGACCCTAATGTAAAACCCTCTGTCCAGGAGGGGTAATATAGCAAATGATGTCAACTTGTACCATAGTGATAGCCCGGAGAAGGGGGGGTAACCATGGCGACCACTAAACCCCTAATAAACGCCCCCCTTTTGCCAGGGAGTGCGGACCTGCCTCACGGCGGACAGGAGCTCACTCACTCACGTCCAGTCCCTGCTAGCAGCCGGCCGCGTCGTTGTTCACCCCCCTTGCCTGTGGCCCGAGGTCCGGGGGTCGAGCCTGATCTGGGTCGGGCCTGGTCTGGTCTGGTCTGGTCGGGCTCCCTCACCGTACAGGCCGCGTCTGGACTCGGCCGCAGCGACTCGTCACTGCCAGCTCCCCGTTAAAGGCATCGTCCCCACGTGGACTTTAATACGCCGACAAATATATGTGCCTGCAAGCTCCAGACCCGAATCGTCACCGCATGTTCCCCAGAGCCGATGCCCGACCCGCTGAGTTACTCCAGCCGTATTGTGTCTTTAAAATATATATATATATATATTCCCCACCTTTGCACTTAATGTCAGCTGGCGTACTATGCAAACGACGGATTAGCTGACGATAAATTCAAGACGAATAACAATATAACTACTTTATTTGGGTTCTACTGCTTTACATTTATACCGATCAAGTTGTACCAGAGATTCCACATTCGTTAATCTTCAATACATTCATTTCGATAGGTAGAATATTGTGAAATCCACGATTCGTTCAATGCTTTCGCCGAATCAGGTCTCACGGATATGATGCGTTTATTGGACTGGCAAAAGACATATAAATACTTTGGATGGGCAGTTCAGTGTTCCATATAGGGGAGTTTGGGCTGTTTCGTTGACATGGGGAAATTAATCGTGTACCTGGAGACTTTGTTTCTCATGGTCGTTGTTTGTCTAAGTACGTTATTTGGTAAATTTATGAGTCTTCTTTTTCCTCAAACTCTGAGGAAGATTGTGTTGAAAGCTGGTTTGAAAAGCACCATGACTCAAAATCCAAAATTCAAATATGAAGATTGGGGACCAACAATTTTCACTTTGGAGTTCGTGAAGACCGTGTTTAAACATCTATTAGTGAATATGGGAGACGAGGCTTTCAAGGGCGCCTTTGCTCCCAATACACGAGTCATTGACTTCGACAACAAAGAACATAACGTGCTTGATTTCTTGAAGGGTATGTATGAATTACACGTAACTGCATCAAGAGTAAACACGTTCATGTTTCCTTTGAAATTCAACAAATGTATTTAAACTATCGAATTCGTAATTTAAAAAAAAACGAATTATTTGATGGTGCAGGTAAAAAATAAATCGAACTTTTTTAAAACACCAGTCAGTGCTAATAACGTTTATTCAAAGGCAAACATTACATTATATTTCGGAGGGTCAAACAAGAATTAACATTGCCATGTTTTGGGGCATATTGACAAGCTGGAAGGAAAACAACCCTTGCGTTTTGGTGATTCTAAATGCGTGCAATGTTTCATATTCGAGATAAGAATTCAGCCTTGTGCAGGCATTACATAACTGACGAAGTGACACCACCCACTGTGTTTTATGTAATAAACTGCTGTTCGAGAAACGAATATTGTATCTGTTGACAGCAACCACCATTTAATGTAATTCTGGCAAACCCACCGATAAAATACAAAAGCAGAATGTAGTTTTGCTGCTTTTAAACAGTGGAGTTATCTGTGTAGAACACGTTTTAAAATGAGGGCACACTAGCAATTAGGCGATAGAGCAAGAAAGGTCGTCGCGGAATTTCAAAGTTTAGATCTTTAAACTGGGATAAGGGCTGGAGAAGAACAGAGAAACGGGGAGTTGGAGCTAGTGGTTTCATTCAAAGTTGTGAAACTAGTTCTGTTAAAGTAAATGTGCTCCCAGTTTACATAAAATGCAATTTGTACTAGGATTCAGACCCCAGGCTAATGGGTTCACAGCACGGAAACTGTCTTTTTAGCCGAATTTGGCCAATCTGCACGTGTTTTGCCAATACCCTTTCCATATACCAAACACCCTCTTTGTGGAAAAGGTGCCCCTCAGTTTCCTATTAAATCTTTCCCTTCTCACCTAAAAGACTCCATCCATCTATCCTGTCTATTCTGCTCATTCCTTCTCTCCCGAGATGCTGCCTGTCCCGCTGAGTTACTTCAGCTTTTTGTGTCTATCTTCGGTTTAAACCAGCATCTGCAGTTCATTCTTACATATTCCGCTCATGATCTTGTCTACCTCTGTAAGATCACCCCTTATCCTCTGCACTCTAAGGAGTAAATCTTAGCATGCCCAACATCTCCCTATAGCTCAGACCCTCAAGTCCTGGCAAAATCCTGGTAAATCCTCTGCACTCTTTCCAGTTTAACAACATCTTTCCGACAGCAAGGTGACCAAAACTGAAGACAATACTCCAAATGTGGCTTCACCAACATCACAACTATAACATAACATCCCAACTTCTGTATTCAATATATTATGTTTAAGAGGGAACTGCAGATGCTGGAGAATCGAAGGTTACACAGAAAATCTGGAGAAAAACTCAGCGGGTGCAGCAGCATCTATGGAGCGAAGGAAATAGGCAACGTTTCGGGCCGAAACCCTTCTTCAGACTGATCGGGGGTGGGGGTGGGTGGGGACAAGAAAGGGAAAAGGAGGAGTAGCCAGAAGGCTGGAGGGTGGGAGGAGACAGCAGGGGAGCTGAGGAAGGGGAGGAGACAGCAAGGACTAACAGAATTGGGAGAATTCGATGTTCATGCCCCGGGGGTGTAGACTCCCCAAACGGAATATGAGGTGCTGTTCCTCCAATTTCCGGTGCTGCTCGCTGTGGCCATGGAGGAGACCCAGGACAGAGAGGTCGGAGGCGGAGTGGGAGGGGGAGTTGAAGTGCTGAGCCACCGGGAGGTCAGCTTGGTTATTGCGGACCGAGCGGAGGTGTTCGGCGAAACGATCGCCCAACCTCTGCTTGGTCTCACCGATATAGATCTGCTGGCATCTAGAGCAGCGGACGCAATAGATGAGGTTGGAAGAGATGCAGATAAACCTCTGTCGCACCTGGAACGACTGCTTGGGTCCTTGGACGGAGTCGAGGGGGGAGGCAAAGGGACAAGTGTTGCATCTCCTGCGGCCGCAAGGGAAAGTGCCCGGGGAGGGGGTGGACCGAGAGGGAAGGGAAGAATTGACAAGGGAGTTATGGAGGGAGCGGTCTTTGCGGAAGGCAGATATGGGGGGAGATGGGAAGATGTGGCGAGTAGTGGGGTCACGTTGGAGGTGGCGAAACTGACGGAGGATTATTTTTTGTATGTGACGGCTGGTGGGGTGAAAGGTGAGGACTAGGGGGACTCGGCCCTTGTTGCGAGTGCGGGGATGGGGAGAGAGAGCAGTGTTGCGGGGTATGGAAGAGACCCTGGTGCGAGCCTCATTTATGGTGGAGGAGGGGAACCCCCGTTCCCTGAATAGTGAGGACATTTCAGATGTCCTGGTGTGGAACGCCTCATCCGTGGAGCAGATGCGGCGTAGACGGAGGAATTGGGAGTAGGGGATGGAGTCCTTACAGGAAGCAGGGTGGGAAGAAGTGTAGTCCAGATAGCCATGGGAGTCAGTGGGTTTTATAGTGTATGTCGGTTAGAAGTCTATCACCTGCAATGGAGATGGTGAGGTCAAGGAATGGTAGGGAAGTGTCGGAAATGGTCCAGGTGTATTTCAGTGCCGGATGGAAATTAGTGGTGAAGTGGATGAAGTCAGTCAGTTGTGTGCGGGTGCAGGAGGTGGCACCAAAGCAGTCGTCGATGTAGCGGAGGTAGAGGTTGGGGATGGGGCCCTGGTATGTATTGAACAAGGATTGCTCGACGTAACCTACAAATAGGCAGGCATAGCTGGGGCCCATGCGTGTGCCCATAGCTACACCTTGTATTTGGAGGAAGTGGGAGGAGTCGAACGCGAAGTTATTGAGGGTAAGGACCAGCTCCGCTAGGCGGAGGAGAGTGTCAGTGGCTGGGTATGGGTTGCTTCTCTGGTCGAGGAAGAACCGGAGGGCTGTGAGACCATCGTGGTGGGGGATGGAGGTGTATAGTGATTGGACGTCCTGGTGGCCTGGTGCTCGTCAGTGGGGTCATGGTCCAGGGGTAAGTAGGAGGAGCACCAGGCCACCATCTCCAGCACCATCACCAACTTCATCCACTCCAATGCCCTACCCGACCGAGCCTCCAACCTCATCGTTCCCCAGCCCCGCACAGCCCGATTTTACCTTCTCCCTAAAATCCACAAACCTGATTGTCCCGGAAGACCCATTGTCTCCGCCTGTTCGTGCCCCACCGAACTCATTTCCAAATACCTTGACTCCATCCTATCACCCTTGGTTAAATCCCTCCCTACCTATGTCCAAGACACCTCACACACTCTCCGTCGTCTCCGCGCATTCAATTCTCTAGGCCCTCACCCCCTCATCTTCACCATGGACGTCCAATCACTATACACCTCCATCCCCCACCACGATGGTCTCACAGCCCTCCGGTTCTTCCTCGACCAGAGAAGCAACCCATACCCAGCCACTGACACTCTCCTCCGCCTAGCGGAGCTGGTCCTTACCCTCAATAACTTCGCGTTCGACTCCTCCCACTTCCTCCAAATACAAGGCGTAGCTATGGGCACACGCATGGGCCCCAGCTATGCCTGCCTATTTGTAGGTTACGTCGAGCAATCCTTGTTCAATACATACCAGGGCCCCATCCCCAACCTCTACCTCCGCTACATCGACGACTGCTTTGGTGCCACCTCCTGCACCCGCACACAACTGACTGACTTCATCCACTTCACCACTAATTTCCATCCGGCACTGAAATACACCTGGACCATTTCCGACACTTCCCTACCATTCCTTGACCTCACCATCTCCATTGCAGGTGATAGACTTCTAACCGACATACACTATAAACCCACTGACTCCCATGGCTATCTGGACTACACTTCTTCCCACCCTGCTTCCTGTAAGGACTCCATCCCCTACTCCCAATTCCTCCGTCTACGCCGCATCTGCTCCACGGATGAGGCGTTCCACACCAGGACATCTGAAATGTCCTCACTATTCAGGGAACGGGGGTTCCCCTCCTCCACCATAAATGAGGCTCGCACCAGGGTCTCTTCCATACCCCGCAACACTGCTCTCTCTCCCCATCCCCGCACTCGCAACAAGGGCCGAGTCCCCCTAGTCCTCACCTTTCACCCCACCAGCCGTCACATACAAAAAATAATCCTCCGTCAGTTTCGCCACCTCCAACGTGACCCCACTACTCGCCACATCTTCCCATCTCCCCCCATATCTGCCTTCCGCAAAGACCGCTCCCTCCATAACTCCCTTGTCAATTCTTCCCTTCCCTCTCGGTCCACCCCCTCCCCGGGCACTTTCCCTTGCGGCCGCAGGAGATGCAACACTTGTCCCTTTGCCTCCCCCCTCGACTCCGTCCAAGGACCCAAGCAGTCGTTCCAGGTGCGACAGAGGTTTACCTGCATCTCTTCCAACCTCATCTATTGCGTCCGCTGCTCTAGATGCCAGCAGATCTATATCGGTGAGACCAAGCGGAGGTTGGGCGATCGTTTCGCCGAACACCTCCGCTCGGTCCGCAATAACCAAGCTGACCTCCCGGTGGCTCAGCACTTCAACTCCCCCTCCCACTCCGCCTCCGACCTCTCTGTCCTGGGTCTCCTCCATGGCCACAGCGAGCAGCACCGGAAATTGGAGGAACAGCACCTCATATTCCGTTTGGGGAGTCTACACCCCCGGGGCATGAACATCGAATTCTCCCAATTCTGTTAGTCCTTGCTGTCTCCTCCCCTTCCTCAGCTCCCCTGCTGTCTCCTCCCACCCTCCAGCCTTCTGGCTACTCCTCCTTTTCCCTTTCTTGTCCCCACCCACCCCCACCCCCGATCAGTCTGAAGAAGGGTTTCGGCCCGAAACGTTGCCTATTTCCTTCGCTCCATAGATGCTGCTGCACCCGCTGAGTTTCTCCAGCTTTTCTGTGTAACCTTCTGTATTCATTACCCTGACTGATGAAGGTCAGTGTGCCGAAAGCCTTCTGGACCACCCTATTTACCTGAGATGCCATTTTTGAGGAACTATGTACCTGCAATCCTGGATCCCTCTGCTTTACTACACCTTGGCGTCTGAATAGTGTTTTTTGAGTTTCTTTCCCATGCCTAACTATATATCTTCTTTGTATTCATGGAATCAGAGCACATTTGCCTCTGTCTTGTATTACCTCTTAAAATAAGTTAATTTATTAACTATCTTCCTCCATAACAGTCCTGTCTGGGTTTTACATAAATAAGCAACCCCACCCAGCATACGTTTTATCTAACAAAATCCTGTTTGTGAGATGAATTGTATGTGTTGTCCTCAATTGCTGCTTCATGTAATTTAGGCAAATTCACTCAAAATATATAGATGTTACCAAGCTGAAATTTGCTGGCCTTGAGCAATGGATAAGTTACTAATGAATCTACTGTCATCACCCTTTTCTTCTACGTCTACTAGAACAAGTCAACTCGTTATGCAAAAGATAAATATATTTGTTTTTTGATTACAATCTTATCATGCATTATTTTCAGTGTGCATCCAATTTTATCTGCTTTGGCAGATAATAAACTTGAATTGTGTGTCCACTTCTCTCTTTCTAATATATTCAATTTTTTTCCAGATAACCGACCACTGGTATTGAGTTTTGGAAGCTGCTCCTGACCTCCATTTCTTTTCAAGTTTGACGAGTTCAAAACACTCGTCAAAGACTTCAACTCTGTAGCTGATTTCCTCATTGTCTATATTCAGGAGGCACATGCCACGGGTACAAATACATTCTCAGCAACGGGAAACCTTTCTGTGTTTGTTAAGTTCCCATTATATCATTTAAAAACAGTATATTCAATGTGTATGGAGGTATATAGGGCAGTGAAGAAAGCTTTTGGCATGCTTGCATGAATCATCAGGGAATTGAGTATAGAAGAAAGGATGTTGTGTTTCAGTGTAAAATACTTTGGTGTGGCCCCTCCTGGAGTATTGTATTTGGCTCTAGTCACCCTGCTATAAGAAAGATGCTATTAAGTTGAAAAGGGTGAAGAGAAGATTTACAAGGCCAGGCCAGGTCTTGTAGGCCTGAGTATAGGGAGAGAGTGGGCAAGTTAGGACTTTATTTCTTGGGAGTGCTGGAGGCTGAGGGGTCACTTACAGAGGCCCATAAAATCAAAAGGGAAGGCAAAAAATAATTTGCCCAGTGATAGGGGAATCAAGACAATGCGCCTAGATTTAAGGTGAGAGGGGAAAGATTTAATGTGGACCTGAGAGACATCTTTTTCTCACAAAGTCTGTTGGCGTTACCAGCTGTAGAAGAAGTAGTTGAAGTAGTTGTAATCCATTCCACCTTTTTTGTTTTTTTTTTGATATTTGTAACTCTTTATTCTCTCTTTCTCTCTTTTTCTATATTAAAAAAAAACACTAGAAGCAGAAGTAATCGACAATTGAAAATTTTAATAATGTATGTGCTGTAATTGTATGACTGATGTATATGAAAAGTTTTTTTTTTACTATAATATGTAACTATACTTTATAGTATGTCTACTAATAAAAATATTATTTAAAAAAAAAAGTAGTTGAGGCAAGTACAATAACAATATTTATAAGCCATTTGCGTAAGTACATGCATCGGAAAATCTAGCGAGAGAAATGCTGGGAAATGGGCCAAAACATAGATCAAATTACATGGATTTTCTCTGGGTTCACCCAGATCCCAAAGACGGGTGTGCAGGTCATTTGGCCTCTGTAAATTGTCCCCAAGTGTCATTTACATTGTTTGCTTAATTTTATTGCTATTTGTTCCAGATGGCTGGGCTTTCAAAAACAACATGGATATTAAAAAACATCAAACACTAAGTGATCGTTTCAATGCTGCAAGGATGTTACTGAAAGAGGAGCCACCCTGTCCAGTGGTTGTAGATTCTATGGATAATATGACCAGTGCTAAATATGGAGCAATGCCAGAGAGACTATATGTGGTGCTCAATGGCAAAATTATTTACAAGGTAACTAAATATCCTGACATTTAGAGATTACTTGCAGGCTAAATTAATTTTTACTTGAAAATATTAACTTCACTGCTAGACTTTTATCTGATATTTTGCTTCTATCCAAGTACAAAAGAAGACTAAATCGTCCAAAATTTACACCATTCATCCACACTCACCTGTTCCTGAAGACTGTAATCTAATATTGATTAGCTAAGTTATAATTTCACACTCATAAGTCTGTTAATTATCCAGTGCATCAATGCTATCATTGGCTCTGGTCTGAATATTTTGTCCACTTTCCTTAAACAAAAATATGCTTTCAACTCTCTTGCTCTGAGGAGGGAAAATAGCCGGGCCATGGCTGCTCCATAGACAAATATCAGCCATTCAAACTAGTTAGATTAGACTGTAGATTAGATTTCTGTACATGCACAGAAAAAAAACTTACTAGACTTTGATTAAAGCTGCTATTTCCATATTGACAGTCTTTTTAATCCAAGACAAAAGGTGCCTGAATGAATATAACAGTTTACTGGTTCCTGTACATCAATCTAGTTTAATTTTTCTTAGAGATGCCAGTATGTCATACCAATGTTTACCGCCACAAAAAAGTATTGCATATTAATAATATGAATCGCTGTCTTTGCCATTAAAAAAAATTCTTATGAAAGGAAACTTGAACTAAAAAAGATTGTGGTTTAAAGGGAATAATTTATGCTTGCAGCAATAATAATCATCAATTCAATGTTATTGATAGAAAGAATCGTATTTGGTTAGCTATGGGTCTAAGACGTGGTGAATCAATGCACTTTCAGTCTTTTTCAAGAGATAATGTTTAATTTATCACTGTACCTCTATATTTTTGTACATTCCAGGGTGACAGGGGACCTTGGGGATACAATCCAGAAAAAGTACGATTAATATTGCAAAACCAAAGTTAAGCCACTTGCTGGCAGAATGTCGTACTGTTGTATTTACAGAGGAAGATTCTGTGGAATACGTGAACAAATGTAACCATGAACAAGTCAGACTAACTTCCTTTTCCATATTTTTGATGATTTTCTCAGTTTTTAAATTGTTACGACTGGGAGCTGAAAAATTGAAATATGGAGGAAAAATGACTTGGTATTTGGTTAATGTTCAGGTTTCAATACAGATGGTGCCACTTGTATGTTTAACCTGTGAAAAAACTTCTGTTGTGCTTGAGGGATGGGAATCTGGTGGTGGGATGTACTTCATTAACAATTGTGACTACACTAACATTTTCATAGAATGGGACTTGTTTCCTGAAATTACATTTGATTTGTGTATCCCTGCATTCCCATTGCTGAACTAGGGTACTGTTCGAGTCCAAGAAAATAAGAGCCAGAACGCGAGAACCCTAGAAAAAACTAAGTCATGCAGCCCTTTGAATCGGCTCCTTCATTCAATACAATTGTGGCTGATCCATTATCGCAAAAGTTCTCATCCTCTCCCTATATCTTTTGCTGCCTTCTGCATCCAGAAATATATGCGTCCTCCTTGCATATAATCAAGTGATTTGGCCTCTACTGTCCTCTATCATAACAAAATTCACAGATTCATCACCCTCAAATTTCTCCTCGTCACAATCCTACGTTTTACCCTGTATCTAAGACAGCGACCCACTGAATCAAAACACCCCAGCCAGGGGAATGATTCTTCCCACATCCAATTTGTCTAATCCTAACGATTCCCTTGCATTCTTCTTTAACTCCAATGACTACAGGCCTAATAACCTAATTGTTCTTAACACAAAGATGTGCCTATCTGAAATCAGTCTGGTGAACCTTCACTGCACTCATTTATGGCAAGGATATCCTTTCTTAGATATGGAGACCAAAATGGAGACCAAAAATTAGATACAATACCTTGGTGTGGTCTCACCCAGGCCTGGTATAATTGCAACAAGATATCCTTGCTCTTTAAATCTTTTCTTAAGAAGCTCCTTAAATCTTCCTGCCTAAGGCTGTAACTACTTGCTGCATCTGCATTTTTGCTTTTGATAACTAGAATACAAGAACACTCCCGTCTCTTTGTACAATAACACTTCCAAATCCAACACAATTTAAATAATTGGGTGGTACAGTGGCACAGCGATAGAGTTGCTGCCTTGCAGCGGAAGAGACCTGGGTTCAATAATGACTGTAGGCACTGTCCAGATGGAGTTTGTACATTTTCCCTGGGACCACATGGGTTTTCCTACCGTGCTGTCTGTTAACCAATTTTCAACCTATGCCATTACTCTCATTATGATGCTCTTTCATTTTACACAAACCTTCAACTTTATGAAAGGCTTACTGAAATTCTATGCACAGTGCATCCACAGCTTTCTATTTTCTACTGCAGTTTATTTTGAGGATGTAACTCATGTTTGTCAAATATAATTTTCTTTCCAGAAATTCATGTAAACTTTGTCTAATTGTGTTGATATTTTCCAAATGTTGTAGCATTTTACCTGATTCTGATGTTAAGCTAACTGAACCCTACTTTCATATTTGTTGTCTCTATCTTTTTTTCCAATTTTTTGTATTGTCCATCATTTATCAGCCAAGATTATTCTGCTTCACTTGACATTTAATTGTAATTAAGAAATGTAGAATGTCAGCCACTGCAAGTACAATGAATTTAGCTGTACTGTTTATGAAGATTACAGCCAAAATTCTAACTGTAATCTAATGTTTTGAAGTGTAGCTAGGAGCATTTACTTTGGTGGTTGTTTTTTTAAATTCTCAACAATTATTCAACTGTAGTTTTGTACATAGTCATTGTACCAAACAGAACATTTAAAGTTATGAAATGTTTAATACATTTTATCCAAACTCTGTTTCAGATTTGGTTTTAAGCAAATTTAAAATAAATGTCTTCAATTTTGAAATGTTGTGAAATCTTATTCAGATTTTGATCATTCTTTCCAGAGCCTCCAATGAAGATTGCAATGTTGCAAAGAAAAAATAATTTATTCACAAGAATAATTACAATAATTTTTTACATTTATAAATTCGAAAAATTGAACTGTGAAGGCCAATTTTGTTAACAGTTGTGCTCTGTTGCCTTAAGTGAGTTCCTCTGTACCTTCTATTGTCACCTTGTGCACTGACACAAAATGGTCGAAACCTGATTTAATAACAAATCGTAGATGTGTTGCCCTTGTTCCATCTAGCTGCAGAGAAAATATATAAATAAATCAGTTTTTTAAGACGAAAAGCTACTGCTACAGAAGTAGCTTAGCTCAGAGCACTGACCCAAGTGGAGTAAACTACATATTCGACTCCTAGTCATTTAGTTTATTAAAACTAATATGACCAAAGAAACAAAATTTGGTTTGATGTCTGCGTTAGGTACAAGCAGCCAAGAGTTTTTGTTCATGCAATGAACTCCACTGGAAAATTCTTGTGCAGAATAAAAACAGGCTAGACCTCAGATTTGTCTGCAGCCAAGATTATGGAATAATTACAGAAGCAAGATTCTGAATGCTGATGCGCAGCAAAGCCTACTTTTCCATATAAGGTACTAAAAACAAACTGGCTTTGTAAATGAAATAATGAAATGATACCATTCATATTAATATATAAAAAAACACTTAAAAACATTGTACAGGTCATCACCACTTTCCATGAGGTGGTTACTATTCTATAAAATGCTCTGCATCGCCACTGCTTGCATCAAGTAAGTGAGTTGAAAAATAATTTATGAATGCTTCCCCCACAAATTCTGTAAGACCAAATTTTATGTTTTCACTCATTAGCTTCTCATATTTTCTTGAAATAGATTAATAGATTTCATTCAGCTCACAAATCTACAATATCAGAGCATTCCGATTAATCTCATTCTCCACTTTTCCTACAATCTCTTTTACATGCCTATCAACCCGCCACCCCTAACTCATAGCTTGCCCCAACAGTACTTTATAGATCATGAATGGTTGTGGCTAAAGGGCAATTATAGTCAGTCATTCATAACCTGTATTTTGCTTATTACTTCTCTATTGAATGCCCTACCTCTAATCATTCCATATTGAGCAATACAATATTTGAGATAAAATATGTACTTACTGTAAATTCTTCCAACTGAAGCTGTTCCTCAGAGCGCTCAAGTTCTGTTTAGATAAAAGATATCACCAGAAGATGAAACCTACCACATAACTTTTCTGTAGAAAGTCCAATGAGTTAATTCAAAAGTTTACTGAAAATTCTTACCGCTCTTAGCTAAAGGTTCAAAGTCCACGGGATCTTTTTCTGTACTTTTCTCAATACTAAGTCTGCGGACTAGAATAACAAATCAATTTGAAATTTACTATTTTGTACGATCTGAGATTGTTTTAATCTGTTTTGCAAGTTAATTTGTTACATGCTCACCAATAGTGAGATATGGATCATATCCATCTCAATATCAATTGTTTATTCACCATTCCATAAATTAAAAATACAAGTAAAGTTAATTATTAATTAACTTTAATAATTAAAGTTAAACAATGTTCTCTGGTCTTCTCACCATCCCCCTTTGCTTCGGTAAAATAGGCAGATGGTGAGGCAAGCAGATGGCTGCCTAATCTCGAGCTCCTGATGGCAAGTTTAAAACTAGCCTCCCTTAATTCACTAATTGCCACATAATTCGCTGTAGTCTGTATTGGAATGAGTGGGGAAGTGACAACTAGAAGTCAAAAGAAACGTGACGGATGAGAAAGAAAGAATTCACCAGAGATGTACAAAGCTCAAAGCTCAAACGATGACTCGACAGAAACCATGCGCTCAATGTTCCACAGTATCAGTAAGGAAATACGTGACTTCAGGGCTGAATATAAAGTGGACTTACATAAACTTAAAGAAGGCTCAAAGAAGACATGAAAGCCGATCTCAAAGATCTGAAACAAGAAATTTACCATAAACTTCCTGCTAACTCCAAACAAATCAATGCCCACGAAACTAGACTAAACAAAGCAGAGGCACGAATCGAAGTGGCTGAGACAATTGGCATGGTGATGAAAAATGTGCTGATTAAATCTATGAAAAAACATAAAGTCATGCAAGAAAAACTGACTGATTTGGAAGGACGGTCTAGACGATATAACATTCGCAACTATAGCGTACCCGAAGAGAGAGAAGGCAAATCCATGTCTGAATTTGTGGAGCAATTTTGAAAAAACTGAACTCGCAATAACAACGGACACCAACATACGGATCCAGCACGCGCACAGAGTTTTGGCTCGCATACTGGAACACAATGCACCACCTAGGTCTATAGTGGTAAATTTCCTGCAGTTTAATACCAAAGAAATGGTGTTGGAAAAGGCCTGGGGAAAGAAGATAAAGATTGACGGGCGACGTCTATCATTTGACCACGACTATGCAACGATGGTTGGCCAGAAGCGCAAGGCATATAAGGGAATAAAGAGGGCCCTGAAGGAGAGAGGTGTCCGCTTTCAGACCCCGCTGGACAAGATGCGCATTCACTGGGACTCAGGAACATGCACATATCATAGTGCACAAGACGTTGCGCATGAGCTGAGGAGGAGAGGCTACTCCGTGGAGACAACAGATTAAAGTGCTGAGGAGCCGGCGGACCCAGAGATGGAGCGTCTTCTCCAGGCTATGATTTGGCAGAGAGTTGGAAAGAGGAGCGAAGACGGGAGTGAGACAGCAAGAGAGCGACTACAGAAGTCTGAACAGACCCCATCCAACTAGCTTTTATTGTGTCATCACTTCTTTTGGACTGGAAAATAAGTGCTATCGGATGACGTTGGACGATACTAGGATGCGTGAAATGGAGTGTTTCAAGAGGGGCCCTCTGGGAGGAGGTTTTCCCCTCTACCTGCCAACGGGGACTCAGGGTGGCAAAGAATCACCATTACTTGGAAGTTAACTGTTTCCCCTTTTTTTTTCATTTTCTTTATTTGGCACATGTTGTCCAGGTGTTCAGACCTGCACAGTTCCGAGTTATCTGGAGATTTATGAATGCAATACAGGATTAGGTAAATTAAATGTCACATAATACTATTAAATTGGTGTCACTCAATGTAAATAGGATGAATAATCCAGTTAAAAGGAGCAAGGTCCTGGCTTAACTGAAAAAAAAGGCTCAGGTACTATTTTTACAAGAAGCCCACATGCCTCAACAAGAATATGATAAATTAAACGCTTTTAGAAAGGCATTTTATAGTTCCTACAAAACTAGCCAAAAGAGGGGAGTGGCTATCCTTATCACAAATGCAGTCCAATTTGAATGTCATAAAGAAGGGACAAGGAGGGAAGGTATGTATTATTTAAAGGAAAGCTGGAAAACAAAGTAGTGACACTGATCAATGTATATGCCCCCCCCAGAGAGTACCAAATGTTTTTTCAAACCTCTGTTTGACATTATTGCTTTAGAGACTGAAGGTATTGGAGGGGACTTCAATGTGGTCATGAATCATAATTTGGATACAACAAGCCTAAAAAAAACCTAAGATGCATCTGACCAAGTTTATTAACACATCAGTGCAGGAAATGGGCCTAATTGATGTTTGGAGAGAACTTCACCCTTTAGAAAGGGACTACACACACTATTCAGTACCTCACTCAGTCTACTCCAGGATTGTCTACTTTTTAATGAATACGGGTGAAAGTCACAGGATCACAGTGTAATATTGGGGTTGCAGATATATCTGATCACAGTGCGATCAGCTTGACAGTACACCTGAATAGTAGAAAAATAAATACTGTTTGGAGGCTCAGTGTGGATATTTTGAATGGTAAGGCAAATGTGGAACAAATAAGGGAAGAGATAAAAAGGTACATAGAAGAGAATGATAATGGGGATGTGGATCCTGTAAACTGTGGGATGCTATGAAGACAGTTATATGTGGAAAGCTGATCGCCCTGACATCATCACAAAAAAAGGCCCCGCTAGCTACATATGAACATAAAGTAAAAAAATTTAAAGAATTGGAGAAAAAACATAAAAACACACAGGATCAATTGGTACTAAAACAGATTAAGGAAATAAGGGGGGTGATAGATGAGACCCTCAGGGGAGATATCGAAAAAAGGGCAAGACTTGTAAAGCAGACCTATTATGAAGCAGGTCCAAAAACAACTCGACTCCTGGCCAGACGCCTGTGCAAACAGCAGACCTCTAATACAATTCAGAAAATAAAAGATCCTAAAACCAATCAATTATCACATGAGCCAGATGAGATAGAAAGAATATTTGAAGAGTACTATAAGAAACTCTATTCCAAACCACCATCAACTGACGAAAGGACAATGAGAAGTTTTCTTAACTCACTCGACCTGCCATCCATTGGTGAGATACAAAATAATACCATTACGTCACATTTTACGGTTAAGGAGCTGGAATCAGTAGACTTAAGTCTAGTAAATCACCAGGCAGCGATGGGTTTGCACCAGAATGGTACAAGGCCTTTAAGAAAGAGCTAACACCTCTGCTCCTGTCTTGCTTTAACTGGACCCTTAAAGAGGGCAGGGCTCTCCCATCATGGAAGGAAGCAATTATTACCATTTTACCTAAGGAAGGCAAAGACAAAGAGCAATGTAAAAATTTCAGGCCACTCTCAATTTTAAATGTAGACTACAAACTATTTACCTCAATCATTTGCAAAAGACTAGAGACTTTTGTACCAGATCTGATTAATGAAGACCAAACTGGATTTATTAGGGGGCTTCAAACACAGGACAATATTAGACGAACCCTCCACATTGTGGATAATGCTCATAAAAAGGATACAAATATGGTCCTGGTCAGTTTAGAAGCAGAAAAAGCCTCTGATGGTGTTAGTTGGGTATTTTTACATGAAGTACTAAGGAGAGTTGGTTTCAATGAAGATGCAATTCGGTGTATTAAAACAATATATCAGGAGCCTACAGCTAGGATTAAGGTAAATGGAAACCTATCAAAAAGGATCCAGTTAGAGAGGGGCACAAGACAAGGATGCTGTCTTTCTCCTACTCTCTTCATTTTGTATGTTGAACCCTTAGCACAAGCAATAAAGCAGAGAAAAGACCTGCAGGAGTTCAAAATAGGGGGGAAAGAACATATAATTGGTCATTTCGCTGACGATGTCATTATTTTTCTTGAACGACCAGATATATGTCTCACAAATCTAATTAACCTATTTGAAACATATGGATACTACTGAGGGTATAAACTGAATATAACAAAAACACAAATTCTTTCATTCAATTATTCTCCATCCCAACAAATCAGAGATGCATATAATCTGAAATGGAATTCAAAAACGATGCAGTATCTTGGTGTAACTATAACCAAAACACTTTCCAACATGTTTGAAACTAATTATAACAAAATTGAAGAAAACATCAAAAAGGATGTTGAAAATGTCCACCCTTCCTCTTGACTTCAGTGCCAGAATACCAATGGTAAAAATGAATATCCTACCTAAACTACTATATTTATTCCAATCTCTCCCAATTAATGTTCCCCGGGACAAATTCAGCCTGGGATAAGATGATCTCTTGATTCATTTGGAATAGCAAAAAAACAAGAATAAAACTAACAATCAATCAACTGCCGAAAAGCAAGGGTGGAATGGCTTTACCAAATCTGAGGAAATACTTTTATGTAGCTCAGCTCAGACCTCTGGCTTGTTGGTGTCGACCTGATTATGAGTCTCGATGGAAAGATATGGAAAGGGAGATACAGGGTTACCAGACCCAGATTTTGGTGAGAGACAAATATCTGAGAGGGGCTTTGAGACATGCTATGGATCCAATAGTAGCATTTACGTTAGAAATATGCAATGTTATAGTGGAAAAATACAAATTAAAAAGAGGGGTTCACGCATTGAAGTGGTTTGCATATGACTTTCAAAGTTTAAGCCAGAGGTGTATGTTTCAAAATTCAAAGAATGGGCACAAAAAGGCATAACGGCAATGTATACAGTTTCAGAAAATGTCGAGTTTATGAGCTTCCAAGATTTAAAGTCAAAGTATGGTCTCGAAAACAAAGTCTTTTTTAGATACTTGCAATTAAGAGACTACTTTACAAAAGGGATATGGCCAGAACTAGATGAAATTTCAAATAATGTGATCAAGGTGATTGTGCGAAACATCTTTACTATGGGGAAACTGACAGATTTCTTGAGTCAAGGAGAATTCATTTGGGAAGATCTGGGAAAAATGGACCGTTTATTTGAGCCATGACACCAACTAGATAAATGCCGAGCTAGATATGGGAAGACTGTGTTATATAGAACTAGATGGTATTTTTGTGCAAATATTGAAATATCTCCAGATAACTAATCAAAGTATTTTTTTTATTTTATTTGGTAAATGAGCCACAATTTTTTAATCCAACTTTTTAATTTATTTACTTCCCCCCCCCCCCTATTTATTGTTTTATTTATTTTGATTGTTGTTTTTCTTATTTTGTTTTATTTATGGTGATGGTGTTTTGTATATATATCTGTGAAAAATCAATAAAAACTTAAGTGAAAAAAAATAGGCCTTCCATTGCAAATCCTTAATTATATAAAGTGACAAATAAAGATCTTACCATTATAACAGTGAATTTTCACACAACTTATTTTTATGAGCTCAGGAAAACGTAAAATAAATTCTTGTGGGAACATTCCTGTTGTGATCCAAAATGTTTCTGTATTCCTGTGAGTAAAAATATGAGAAATCATATCTATTCTAAAAATCAGGGTTTTTGTTTGCAGTTTCCTTTGTTAGAACAGTACAGCACAGGAACAAGCCACTTGGCCGACAATGTTTGTGCCAAGTTAAACTGATCTTATATAGCTCCACATGATCCATATCCCTCTATTTAGTTTATTGTCACATGTACATAGAAACAGTGAAAAACTTTTTGATGCATGTTAACCAGTCAGCAGAACAGAGTTGATCGTGAGCAGGTTGAGTTGATGGAGTCATCATTGCAGGAGCAAGGTGACAGGGGGCTATTACTTGAAATTGGAGAATTCAAAGTTTGTGCATTCCCAGCAAGTGTGAGATGTTGCACTTTGGGAGATCAAATGTTAATGGCAATAATGCTAACATCTCCCAAGAGATGTGGCAACACAAGTAGATAGAGTGGTAAAGAAGGCATATGATATGCTTGCTGTCGTAGGTCGGGGCAATGAGTGCGAGAGGCAGGACGTCATGATGCAGCTTTATAGGCCTTTGGTTAGGCCGCAGTTGGAGTCGTGTGTGCAGCTTTGGTTGCCCCCTTACAGGAAGGATGTAGAAGGTTTGGAAAGGGTGCTTAGGAGATGTTTACCAGAATTATGACTGGATTAGTAGGGGTATTAGGTATGGGGAGAGGTTGGACAGACTGGGATTGTTTTCTCTGGAACACTGGAGGCTGAGAGGAAACCTGATCGACAAATATAAAAATTATGAGGCATAGATAGGATAGACAGTCAGAACCTTTTTCCCAGGACAGAAAATCAAATACTGGATGGCATAGCTTGTAGGTGTGAAGGGCAAAGTTTAAAGGAAATGTGCAGGGCAATTTTTTTTTTACACGGAGGATGGTGAGTCAGTACGGGCTGCAGGGGGTGGTGGTCGAGGCAGATATGATAGTGGCATTTAAGAGACTTTTGAATATATATATATATATGAATATGTAGGGAATTAAGTGATATGGATTATGTGCAGGTAGATAAGAGATGATCATGTTTGGCAGGGCCTGTTCTTGTGTTGCATTGTGCTTTGTTCCATTTTCTGATGAACATTGACAAACACCAGGCCAACATCTCCCAAACCATCATCAACCTTTTCAACTCAAGCAGTCTACCCACCACAGCCTTCAACTTTATCTAAAGTTCTCTAAACCCATGCTGCCCATTTCTATCCCTTGCCCAAAATCCACATGCAGGACTGTCCTGGTAGGCTCATTGTCTCTGACATCTACTTCATATCTACTGACAGCCATAACTACCTTAACTTCACCACCTCCCACCCTGCTATCCTTTACTCTCAGAGAATCCACATCCTCCATATCTGCTCTCATGCTTGCACCTCAGGACATCCGGGATTAATTTTTCTTCATGTAACGTGGGTTCCCCACTGCTGTTGTGGATGGAGTTCTCACTTGTGTCTCCTCTGTATCCTGCAGTTCAGCTCTCGTTCTCCCTTCCTCAAGACAGAACATGGATAGAATTTATCTGGTTCTAACCTTTGACCCCACCAGCCTCCACATCCAACACATCATTCTCTGACAGTTCTGTCACCTTCAATGTAATTCACCACCACTCACAAGTTTCTGTCCCCATCCCTTTCCATTTTTGATGGCGACTACTCGCTCCACAACTCCTTGGCTTGGCTCTCCCCTTCCCTTTGTACCCGTGTCCTCCTCAGGCACTTACTTTTGCAACCACCAAAGACGCAACATGCATGGGTTTCTCTGAGAACTTCCTCCCACAGTCCAAAGACATGTCGGTTTGTAAGATAATTGGCTTGGTATAAATGTTAACATTGTCTCTAGTGTAGGATAGTGTTAATGTGCAGAAATCGCTGGTCAGTGCAGTCTCGGCTTGCAGGGCCTGTTCACGTGCTGTATCTCTAAACTAAACTAAAATAAACTCCCGTTCCCACTCTAACGTAGCCAAAAATGCTGGAGAAACTCAGCGGGTGAGGTAGCATATGTGCAGCGAAGGAATAAGTGACCCTTCTTCAGACTGATGTGGGGGTGGGGAGAAGAAGAAAGGAAGAAAGAAAGGAAGAGGCGGAGACAGTAGGCTGTGGGAGAGCTGGGAAGGGGAGGGGAAGGAGGGAGAAAGCAAGGATTACCTGAATTTGGAGAAGCCAATGTTCATACCGCTGGGGTGTAAACTGCCCAAGCGAAATATGAGGCGCTGCTCCTCCAATTTGCGGTGGGGCTCAGTCTGACCATGGAAAAGAAAGGTCGGATTCGGAATGGGAGGGGGTGTTGAAGTGTTAAGCCACTGGGAGATCAGGTTGGATAATGTGAACTGAGCGGAGGTGTTGGGCGAAGCGATCGCCAAGCCTGCGCTTGGTCTCACTGATGTAGAGCAGTTGAGACACCTAGAGCAGCGGATGCAATAGATGAGGTTGGAGGAGGTGCAGGTGAACCTCTGTCGCACCTGGAACGACTGCTTGTGTTCTTCAATGGAGTCAAAGGGGGGGGGGGGGGGGGGGGGACCCGACTAGTGTAGTATTTCCTGCGGTTGCAAGGGAAAGTGCCAGGAGAGGGGGGGGGGGGGGGGGGGGGGGTTGGGAAGGAAGGGACGAATTGACCATGAAGTTACGGAGGGAGCGGGCTCTGCGGAAAGCCGACAGGGGAGGAGATGGGAAGATGTGGCCAGTGGTGGGGTCCCGTTGGAGGTGACGAAAATGTCCGAGGATTATCTGTTGTTGGTGATGAATTGGTGACGTTTTGGGTCCAGACCGTCGACAGATTCTCAGTCTGAAGGGTCTCAACCAAAACGTTGCCCATTCCTTATCTCTAGAGAACAGCTGCCTGTCCCGCTGTTACGCCAGCATTTTGTGTCTATCTATCACCTGGCAGGCTTTGCGCCTCCACCTCTTTTCCAGCTTTCTCTCCCCTTTACTAAAACCAGTCCGAAGAAGGGCCCCAACGCGAACCGTCGCCAGTCCACGGCTTCCACTGTGTTTTTGCTCGCGGTTTGCAGCTTGGCAGCAGCCCCCTGAGTTTCCACTCTCCCTCCCGGGGCCCGATCACGGCCGTTTCTCACCCATCCACAATGTTCTCCGGTGGGTGTTTCTCGTCGCCCGAGGTAGCGAGCACCAGCTCGGTCCCCGCCGCCGCCGCCGAACCAAAGTCCCGCTTCATGGCCTGTCCGCCGTTACCACAACAACGCCTCCCTTCCGGTCCTCCCCAGAACCTTTCCCCAGCAGCGACCAACGTGCGGGGAGCAACTCCGTGGACATCAAAGATCTTTGGTAGTAGACACAACAAGCTATTTGAGCCGACTAATGTGTGAGCCCCCCACTCAGTTTCACAGGGAGATATCCGAGGGCGAGTGGCGTCTGCAAGGTGAGAAATTAAAAAAAAACAAAAACAGAATGGTCTCTTCATACTCAATTCTGGTGTCTCCTTCCAGAGTGTGACTGCGAGCCGTGGCTCTGCTCGCAATGGCCGTCCCCAGCTCCCAGTCACAGGCGAGGTCCACTCGCATGGACCCTTTCCTTTTCCCTTTCCCCGTCCCACTCCTCTCGCTTTCCTATTCCTCTCCCCTTCCCACTTCTCTCCCCTTCCCACTCCCTTTCCTTCCAATTCCTCTTTCCTTTCCCCTTCCCACCTCTTTCCCTTCCCATTCCTCTTCCCTTCCCACTCCCTTTCCCCTTCCCACCCCCTTTCCCCTTTCCTCTTCCTTTCCTTTCCCCTTCCCACTCCCTTTCTCCTTCCCACTCCCTTTCTCCTTCCCACTCCCTTTCCCCTTCCTTTTCCCTTTCCCTTTCCTTTCCCCTTCCCATTCCTCTCCCCTGTCCTCTTCCCACTCCCTTTCCTTCCCATACCTCTTCCCTTTCCCCTTCCCACTCCCTTTCCCCTTCCAATTCCTCCTCCCTTTCCATTCCTCTTCCCATTCCTCACAAACCAATGACATGAAGGTTGAATTTTCTAGTTTCAATTAATGCCTTTTATTTTTGGTTATTTTTATCTCTCCTCATCCACCACTGGTCCTCCCATTTTGATTTGCTTTCCCAGGCCCCCCTCCCCCCAATCACCTATTTTCGGCTCCCTCCTGCTTCCATCCGCCTCGTACCCACACAGTTTTCCCACCAGTTTCCCCTCTTTCGTTTGGTTCCAGCTGACATTCATCTCGCCCTTAAATGATTCCCATTCTCATCCGAGGACACAAAGTGCTGGAGGAACTCAGCATTTCTGGAGAACATGGATAGGGGACGACTCGGGTTGAGATTCTTCCTCAGCCTCATTTTTATGAACACCCTCCTCCTCCTCCTCCATAACAACATCCACCTCCCCTCTCCACTCTCAGTCCTGATTAACGTTCTTGACCTGAAACACAAACACTTATTTTCCCTTCCATAACAGAGGACTTTCTGATTCTCAGGTTGTTTCCCTGGGACACATTTAGAGACGGACATCAAGTGCTGCTTGATTTCATTAACATTTATCCTTTGCTTTCCTGCAACTTGTTGATCTTCCAGCACAATGTGATGTCCGTCAGGGACTGTTGGTGACACACATTCAACACTGCAGGAGTATGTGCTGACGGATACACTGAAACGTGTGCAGCCAACTGCAAAGCCTTTGCAAATCTAACGTTCTTCCTCTGGCAAGGGAAGGGATATCACCCGAGGGTACCACATGAATGGCAAGGGTGTTTTCTTTAAAGATAGGTTTGAACACTACCGAATATGACACTGCTGAATGAATGTATAGATACTGAGAATGTATGAAGTTTTTTTGCAGTTTTTGATTTATATATATAATTATATATATATAATTTTATTCTCAATAACGTTTATTTTTTAAATTGAGAAAGTTATTTTCCGTTCATAAATATTGTTGATCCGCGGAGTTTCTCTGTAATTTTTTGCTTCAGATTACAGCATCTGGTTTCTTGTGCAGCCATGAAACATAGTTGGATGCTTTGCAGTCAGCTAGTCAATGAGTCAATTAGTAGTGGCGTGGGAGATGCCATGGCAGCAAATAATTCACAGAGGTTTCAAATTCACTCATCAGATGATGATTGACCTGGCTTGACCAATTTATCCAGGATATTGTGAGCAGTTGGACCTTGCCCCCTAGGAGTCAGTGACAATGCTTAATCTCTTGAGATGTTGCTTGACCTATCATAATTTCAAAGTTTGATTTTCCTCTGCATCACAAACAGTTTAGTTTTGAGATACGGCATGGACACAGGCCCTTTGGCCCAACGATCCCCATACAGCAGCACTAGCCTACATATTCAACACTATCCTACACAAATTAATCTACAAACCTGTACATCTTTGGAGTTTGGGAGGAAACTGGAGCACCCGGGAAAAACCCACGCGGTCACGGTTAAAACGTACAAACTCTATGGACAGCACCCTAGTCAGGATGGAACTCGAGTCTCTGCCGTCGTAAGTCAAGTCAACTTTATTTGTCACATACACATACAAGATGTGCAGTGAAATGAAAGTGGCAATGCCTGCGGATTGTTCAAAAACTACAGAACAGAATAGAACAGAATCAGTATTTACATGTTAGAAAATAATTTTTTACAAAAGACACAACACAGTAGTAAATTAGTTCAGTAAATTAGTAAGGCAGCAACTCCACTGCTGTGCCACCGTGCCATCCCTGAATTGACTTCTCAGTTCTTGATTTGATTTGGCCATGAGACATAGCCTATGGGAGAAGTTCTTGTGCAGTACTCCACAAATCTTACGCCATAGTGTTTAGTATAGGCTGCATAGAATGTTGGTTCATTTTCTCACGGTTGCAGGTGACCACTGGAAAATCCAAGTCGGTGCAACTATTTCAGAAAGGATTCACAGTAAATCTGTGCATGAAGATGGGGAATTGCCAAATACTTGTAGGACTGATCGCATGGAACAACCAGATGGGATCAAATTCACCAGAGAATATTATTCTTAAAAGCTTGCCTTGAAATTTGGTTACCAATTTTTTTGAGTTTTGTGCTTGAATGCCAAATTTAACAAAATTAACAAGCTTGGAAATACCCAATAAAGTGCTGCTAGTGCATTTGTACAGCATGTAGTGCAATTGTCTTACAGCTCCAGCAACCTAGGTTTAAATTTTACCCCTATTGGTGTGGAGCTTGCACATTCTATTTGTGATTACATAGATTTTGTTAAATGTCCGATGACATGCTGATTGGTAAGTTAATTGGCTATTTTAAAATTTCTGCTGGGAGAGTGAGAGAGGAGTTATCGGGTATGTTGTGGCAGAACAGATTGCAGGGGAATAAGTGGCAGAATGGAACTGAAGGGATTACTTTGAGAGCCAGCATAAACTCAATGAGCTGAATAGCCGTTTGTTTATTAAGTAAATATATAACATGTTCTAATAGATTTTTGTCTCTTGCTTTTTCAGATTAAATTCCAATGTCTTTACTCACCAATGCAAGTACTGCACTTGAAGCTGGACCCATCTATGTACGTGAACAGGGTCAACTGCATCTTTTAAATGGTGCTTCAAGCTTGAAAGTGACCACTGGAAAACCCAAGTCGATGCGACTGTTTCAGAAAGGATTCACAGTAAATCTGTGCATTGAAGATGGGGACAAGCCAAGTACTTGCAGGACTGATCACATTGTCTTCACTTACACAAAAGAAGGAAATCTTCGCTACTCTCCAAAGTCACTTTTTGACGTGGTGCTTGCTTTTATAGCTGACAATATTCAGCATGTTGATTCGCTCATTGGCTTCCCAGAGCAGATTGCAGAGAAACTTTTCACTGCGGTAGAAGCAAGAAAGAAATTTATTGACCCCAGCACCAGCACCATGGCTCTAATTACATTCGGCAAGGCCTACGGAAGTCTTGTACTTCAGTCCTTGTGTTTACGGGAAAGGTACAATCTCTTCTATCTGATCTGATGTAGAACGACATTCTACATTTCCTTATCGTCTGCTTTGATCTGTCATTTTCACACCTTGCCCTTCTATATCTCTAGACTCCCTCTCCCCTGACAGAGTGAAGAATGGTCTTGACCTGAAACGTCACCCATTCCTTCTCTCCAGAGAGGCTGCCTACCCTGCTGACTTTCTCCAGCATTTTGTGTCTATCTTCGGTGTAAACTAGCATCTGCAGTTCCTTCTCACACCTTGCATGTGATTCTGTCCAGCCCATGGAAACAGTCTGACCATTAATTATTGACCTGTATATGTATTCAATCCACAGATGTTGGGTAACCTACTTTGATCCAACATGTTCTGTCTGCTAGTTTTGCTGAAATTAGTCATGGGATGGGGAGAAATGAGCTGGAAGCATTCCAGTGATGATGCTGAGCGCTGCCCTGGAATTTATCTAATTTGAGAATATTTGACTGTAATTTGACAACCCTGGTCAAATAATCTGATGATACCCAATGTCTGATGCGTAAAGAATAACAATCTCACCATCCCTTCATTTGAAAATTCACCTTCAAATATTCAAGTTGATTAGAGTAAAGATGTTTCCTTGTAGTTTAAATGCTCCTTTATGTACTCCTTTATATTCTCTTGTTGTCCAGTGGTTATTATACAAACAAGTTGGTCTGGAAGTTTATTGTTTACCAATAACAACTTCCACGCATACCCTTTCTCTTGTCCACTCCATTTGCTTTCTCTCAGAAAGAGCTCTCCTAACACCTAAAAGGGCAGGTGGTTAATCTACCTCTTATGCCGTTGTCCACTTAGGAAACCTGAACGGAAACCTCTGGAGACTTTGCGCCCCACCCAAGGTTTCCGTGCGGTTCCCGAAGGTTTTTGTCAGTCTCCCTACTTGCTTCCACTACCTGCAACCTCCAGCAACCACCTGCAACCGCCGGGAACTGCACGGAAACCTTGGGTGGGGCGCAAGGTCTCCGTTCAGGTTTCCTAAGTGGGATAGGGGCATAAGTTTGTCAGTTACCGAGTTGTTGGGGCGCACATGCAAATTTCATGGTGGCTCGAAATTGACACAAAATGCTGGAGTAACTCAGCGGGACAGGCAGCATCTCTGGAAAGACGGAATGAGCGATGTTTCGGGTCGAGACTCTTCTTCAGACATGTCATGGTGGCTCCTTTTGAAGCAAAATGTAAGCTTGACGTCTCCCTGTCATGATTTGGGTAAGACTAAGGATGCATTCAGGCCTGTCTCTTTCTGCCTCTTTGGTGTCATTCTAGTTTGGTTCCCATCACTGAAGATTGGAATACAAGTTGTACCAATGTTCTCTGCAAGTGCTTAGAATCTGAAAGATTGTATGACCTGGTTGTAGGTACTGTTATACTGCACCTGAAGCCAATGTCCAAATCCTTAATACTGATGAATTTCCTTATTTCATTTCAAATATATACTTTATTCATAATGTATATAATTAATACAAATTGGTACATAATATTTGCTCTCTATTAGAGGTGTGTGTGAAGTGGTTTTGAGCAGCCTTCCCTCCACACCTCAATTCCATCCATGTAAAGTCATATTGAGTTTATTGTCATATGCATACATGAGGTACAGGTACAATGAAATTCTTGCTTGCAGCAGTATTACAAGCACATAGTTTCAAACAAAACACAAAAATATAAATTAAACGTTAACTACACATAAATTCTACAAGATAACCGAGAAATATGCAAAAGCAAGACACAAGTGCAAAGTGCGATTAAAAAATGAGTCCTTGGTAGTGCAAGAGGTGTTCCATTGCCCAGGAAAGATCAGGGTGATGCAGGTTAGGTCAAGAACCATGTGCGCCCATTCTCTTTGTTTTACTTCTCCATTTTGCCTCACTTCCATTGCACTGTGAGGAGCTCCACTGCTTGTAATTGAAAGAAAATCTGCAGTAACAATTTCTTAAAGTAACAATGTCCCAATTATGTGAATCTTCTTGTGATTCCTGATTTGCCATAAAGCACAATGAAAATGGGTGAAATCCAATCCCTAGATTAATAATAATAATAATAATAATAATAATAATAAACTTTATTTCAGAGTCAAGGTCCACCAGACAAGGGACAACATTACAAAAATATATTGCATATAAAAACATCATAAAATACATATAAAATCTTAGTATGTCACTTATAAAAGCATCGTAAATTATATATTTAAAAAAACCCATAATACATGATTTAAATACAGAATAAAAAAGAAAAATCAGTGTCCTACAACGAGACAGTGAAACCAGTGTCTCTTCAACTGGGATTCGTAGCGTGTAGTGCTAAACCTGATGTTTGACAAGGCCACGGTATAATTACATTTTTGGAGTCATTTATCCTGCAAATGAATGTATACATATGATTTCTTAGGATAGCTTCTAGAGTGCTGACTCCTGCAGCCACAAACATGTTACTAGCACTACATAATCTAGGTTTTCTTAGCAGTGTTCTCATGGCATCATTATAGGCCACCTTTAGTCTCTGCAACCTTGTCTTTCCATAGTTCGACCACAGGTGCGCAGTATAGAGTGGCGTGCAATATGCTCTAAACAGCGACATCTTCACCACATCTGTACACGCACCAAACTTACGCAAGAGAATATTCGCCTGTACATACAGCATACATCGTTGCCTATAAATATCCTCATCATTTGTTCTGTGATAAAATGCCCATGATATTTTACCTTATTACAGACACTAAGATTATTGTCAGATTTTAAAATCAGGAAATTTTAAACTTTATCCTCTGGTTCTACAGATCATAACAGCACTCTTACAAGCATTATATATAATATCATGTTCCTCGCCATACACAGAACATATAGTAAGGAGCTGCTAGAGACCAGCGCTAGATGGACTAAAGACCACAAGATCATCTGCATACATAATATGTTCACTAAAATATTATCAATCATGCACCCAGTATTACAGGCTAATTGTTTGGACAGATCATCAATACAAAGATTAAAAAGGACTGGGGCCAAAATCCCCCCTTGTCTAGCACCATTGCTAACCCAAATGGGGCTGAGACTATTGCCACATTTTATTTGCATAGTCTGGTGGGCATACCAGTAAGCCAGAATTCTCACAGTGTATATAGGCACCCCTCTTTGACTCATTTTAATAAACAACTTTCTGTGATTAACACGATCAAAGGCTTTGGAACCATCAATAAAGCACATAAGAATTGAAGATTTTTTGCCTCTATATTTGTTTACAAAATCATTGAAGGCATATATTGACGTCAGTGCCATGTTTAGCTTGAAAACCAAACTGGTTTTCTGTGGAGTTAACAAACTCATTTACTCTATCCAGCAGAACTGTTTCTAATACTTTAGATAATATGCTGGCTAAAGCTATGGGCCTGTAATTATTTAGGCTGCCTAGTTTACCAGCTTTGTCCTTAATGGCCACACTAGTAGAACAGAAAACATTTATGCTGGTAACAAGCCATGAGTCATAAAGCCAGTAAAATAAATAGCAAGAAGAGGAGCTATCCTCATACTCGCATACTTAAGATGTTCTGCAGAAATATGATCCAAGCCACTTGCTTTATTGTTGGACAGCTTGTTCATGGCATGATACACCTCATGTGACATGATCACCATTGAGTCATTACTCTCAATATTGTCCACCCTATACAAATCACCTTGGACACAGTTGAATAAAGTGTTATAATGTTGTCGCCATAACTCCGCGATAGCTGTTCCGGAGATTCCATCTACAGTGCAAGAGATGTTTTGCAACTGTTATGAGCTCTCACTTCTTTCCAAAAATCAGTAGCATTGTTACTTAGCAGCTTCTTAGCCATGGAATCAGCCCTCATAGCTTGCTCATCTTTACAGATGAAGCGAACAACATACTTATATATTGCATTAGTGCTCAAACACAGGCCCCTGTCTGGGTGTACCTGCCATAGCCCATGATTTAGTAGCTTCTCAGGCTTCAGCACGATACTTGGCTACATACTTATTCCAGCCAGGCCTGATGTTATGTGTTTTATTTTTAGGGTGTCCCAAAGAGTTTGTGTTCCATTCCTCAATACTGCCAGTCTCAGACAGAGCTAATTAAACTTAGAAAAAAAAAGAATAATACCATTACAATAAGTTGCTTGGGTTTAATTTACAAACCGCAACTGGGAATGTTTTGATAAATGTTTATGCATTTCCTGATGAACTTTAGTGAAAATGAATCCAAAGAATTAAACACGTAGCCAATCTTTGCCTTAATTCAAAGTAAGTAAATTGTGAAATGTTACCATGAAATCTGTATTGCAGCTGACCATCAAACGTTTAATAATTGCATGGTGCTGGAAAGCTATAATTTGAACCACGGAAGGTGCACAGATCTCTTGCGTTTCTAGAATGTGCAACATTTTACAAGTTGCCTTATTTTCCTTGCAGAGTTACGTTGGCATCAGAAAGGTTGAAGGAAATCCAATCTTTTTGTGGTTTGAAGTGTCTGGATCTGTCGAGCTGCAAACTGGGTGATGACCATGAGCTGTTGAGGCACTTGACATCTGAATCCCTCATGAGGTAGAGTATGTGTTAATTGCATTTATTGTAAGTAATTATCAGCAATTCCATGCAAAATATTTTCGTTCATAGAGAGCTATAGCATGGAAATGGATCGTTGGGTCCATGGAGTCAATAACGATCACCACCAATCCTGCTTTAATCCCATTTTTTTTACTCTGTAGTTTTCAGTGTTTGTTTTCCTATGTCATGAACCTTGTCATTGGTAGGGAGGTTCTACTGCAGTTGTACAGGGTCTTGGTGAGACCACACCTGGAGTATTGCATACAGTTTTGGTCTCCAAATCTGAGGAAGGACATTATTGCCATAGAGGGAGTGCAGAGAAGGTTCACCAGACTGATTCCTGGGATGTCAGGACTTTCTTATGAAGAAAGACTGGATAGACTCAGATTGTACTCGCTAGAATTTAGGAGATTGAGGGGGGATCTAATAGAAACTTACAAAATTCTTAAGGGATTGGACAGGCTAGATGCAGGAAGATTGTTCCCGATGTTGGGGAAGTCCAGGACAAGGGGTCACAGCTTAAGGATAGAGGGGAAATCCTTTAGAACCGAGATGAGGAAAACATTTTTCATGCAGAGAGTGGTGAATCTCTGGAACTCTCTGCCACAGAAGGTAGTTGAGGCCAGTTTGTTGGCTATATTTAAGAGGGAGTTAGATGTGGCCCTTGTGGCTAAAGGGATCAGGGCGTATGGAGAGAAGGCAGGTACGGGATACTGAGTTGGATGATCAGCCATGATCATATTGAATGGCGGTGCAGGCTCGAAGGGCCGAATAGCCTACTCCTGCACCTATTTTCTATGTTTCTAGGTCATAGTAGTCCCTAAGATAAGATAACTTGGCAGCAAATTCTACTACTCAGTCACAAGGTCTCTGGTGCAATAGTTGCTTGCCATATTTATATACAACACAAGACCATTTGGTGCATCGAGTGTATGCTGGCTCTTCGAACATTCTCATCAGTCACATTCTCCCACTTGATTCCTTTAATCTCTCCCACAGCCATCGTTGGCCATTGATAAAGGGTAATGTTGCAGCATTATTAATCACATGAATAAACCTTCAGTCAGCAGTTAACTGTCAATAGAAGTTGCATTAGCTGTCTATGATGTATCCTGAGTAGATTCAATACTTTGGAAGCATACTTAAATGGTACCTGAATCCTCAGGGCTCCTAGCATGGAAGCAGTGCTTCAAAGAGTGATCTTATTGATGGACAAATATTGAGCATAATTGAGGGAATGTGCTTTACTAGAAATTACTCCCCAGTTCTCTGAATGATTTATTTTTACAGAAGTTCAGCAACTGAGGCATAAAACAAGCCTCAAGCAGTATTGAAATTGACGTGTATTTCATGCCAACAGGAGATTCTTGCTTTGATGTGTTTTATTTAACTAACAATTTATGCTTCCAAGGCCTTTAAGTTTACTTAAAATATAACTTTCTGCAATGATTTTTAAACCTAGGTACAACCTGTCGCATCCACTATCTAGAATGTACGTCATGAAGTGCTTATTTTTCATGTTTAAATTCAATTCCCATCGGTCTTGCTGATGCAGTCAGACTTGAAATTCGTGGCTCGTTTCTGGTCCATAAAATCAAAGTAGTTACATTTCTATATTTGTCATTTGCCGGAGATGATACAAAATGCAAATTCAGAGCTTACAACCCTTGCTTCGCCCAACTTGAAAATCCATTTTTCCTTTGTAAATGCCAATTATCAATTATTTTTGTGTAGGAAAGAACTGCAGATGCTGGTTTAAATCGAAGGTAGACGTTTTGTGCCTGCTATCAATTCTTTTTGGTGGGATGTTCACAAGTTATTAAATGGTATCTTGTTTACTTTCCTTTTCTTCTCCATGCTAACTTTCAATCTACTTCTTCTCCCAGTCTCACCACCTTGTACCTCGGGGATAATGGCCTGTCTGACTGTGGGCTACAGAAAATGACAGCACCTGTACGAGTGTTGAGGAGGGGTTTAGGAAATTTGGAAGTACTGGATCTGTCTGGTAAGTTTATGGCCAGTCCTCATAATTGACATCTCGTATTATAAACTAACATATAAGCCAGGGATTACTTACTTAAAGCACTGGAGAAATATCATCACCACTGTCTTTGCAAAATCCTCAAAATCTGCCAGGAGTCTGTATTTCATCGTATTTCAAGCCCTGGCAGATTTTGAGGATTTTGCAGAGACAGTGGTGATGATATTTCTCCAGTGCTTTAAGTGAGTAATCCCTGGCTCGGAAGATTACAAGGGGCTACAAGTATTGCCGTTTTGCACTGTACCACAACTGTGCTAGGTATGAATTCTTAATTTTAAAACAATTTTATCCCAGACTGCCAAAGCTTTTGCAGGTGCACCAATAAAAATTATGAATTTCATTTTCAATAGCTCCTGAGATATGGGAAGTGGTTCATGTTTTTCAGGGATTTATACTTTTAGGCAGTATTGTGCGACAGTGTGAGTTGTTAAGGACCATTCTCTCATATGTTTCAGTTAAAGAACAGATGACGATGTGCAGCTTGGCCTCAACATATGCAGATTTAAGCTGAAGTGACCTTGGTTCTGGAATGGTGGTTACAAAGGTTGAAGAGTTTCCTCTAGCTCCATTCTGATAGCAATCTTGTTGAAAGTGTGCTGCAGTATTTCAGTGAGAAAGACAGGTATTAGGGTGATTACACGGTTCACTAGTCTGCATTAAAATTGGGTCTGTTATTTAGTTTAGTTTGCTTTAGAGATACTGACCATTGATCATCTCTACCATAGTTTTATGTTATTCCACTTTTGCATCCTACACACTAGCATCAATTTACAGAATCCAATTAACCTCCAAACTTGCATGTCTTTGGAATGTCTCTCTTGGGTGCAATACCACCGAACAAAGACTGACTTCAAGACAGGTTGATACAGTTGCTTTTATCTATATAAGGGAATCAACATATTGTGAATCAATAATCTGGTCGAAGTGATAAGATTTTTTGGATGGTGCGGTAGAAAATTGTACCGCACACAATGATAATGAAATTCTCTGGTCATCTCTGGCCTGGGATTACTTTCAACATCATAATCCCAACAAAACTAATTTCCAAACTCCTGGACCAAAAGTCAAAGTCAATTTTATTTGTAACATGCACCCGAAGGTGCAGTGAAATGAATTTGCCAGCAGCGATGCACTTAAAAAGAACACACAATACACAATAAGATTTAACACAAACATCCACCACATCATTCTTCACTGTGGTGGAAGACAACAAAGTTCAGCCAGTCCTCCTCCTTTGTTCACCCGCGGTCGGGGCCATAAACCCTTGGTAGTCGCCGCTACGGATGGCTGGATGTACAGGCCCTCTCGTCGGGATGATCAAAACTCCAACGTCGGGACGGCCAAACACACTCCGCGGCTAGGAGGTCCCGAATCGGCACTTTCCTACCGGCGACAGCGGCTTCAGGATGTTATAGGCCGCAGGCCGGCGGTTGGAGTTCTTCTCTGGCGATTCCTGGCAAGGGTTCGCCCTGCTTCGCGATGGAAAAGTCCGCGCTGCGCCTGCTGCTGATTCTCCGGGCCCAACTCCGGGAAAGGCCGCTCCAATCCATGCTGTTAGGCCGCGAAGGAAGCGACATGGAAAAAGTCACCTCTCCGTCGAGGAATTGACCGAAAGCGTTTCCCCCCCTTATTCCCATCACCCCCCACACAAGACACACCAAGAAACACTTAAACTGACATTAGACACACCAAAAAAACCCCAAAAAAGTTGAAATAACGAACACGCTGCTGGCAGTGCAGCAGACTCGCAGTGCCCCCACTGACCAAGTCTCAGAACCACCTTTGAATCTGGATCCTTGAGTTCCTGACCCGTAGAACACAATCAGCGAGGATAGGTGACAAAATATCCTGCATAATTCTCAACTGGATGCCCCATCAAGCTGTGTTCTCAGCTCCTTGCTGTGCTCCCTAGACACTCACGACACTGTGGCCAGATTCTGCTTCAACTCCATCTACTGGTTTGGAGATGACCCCCCGTAGTATGCTGGATCTTAAACAATGATGAAAGGGAGTAAAGGATGATGATGGAGGGAGCCGAAGAAAAGCATGATCTCGTGCCTTAACAATTACCATCCAGTGGCCTTGACATCCACTATCATTAAGTGTTTTGAGAGGCCGGTTATGGAACGCATTAAATCCAGACTACCAAGCAACCATGATCCACTGCAGTTCGCCTACTGCCACAAGAGGTCCATGGCTGTTTAACAGACTACAGCTCTGCTTTCAATACCATGGAACTTGGAGTCAGCACTCACCTCGACAAGTGGATCCTCAACTTCCTGACCAACAGACCATAATCCGTGACAATAGGTGACAAATCATCCTCGAGGATAATCCTCAACACTGGTGCCCGCAATATTGCATTTTCAACCCCCCTTCTTTAATCCTTATACATGAGTATGCAGCCAAAAACTAACCCATCTCAATTTACAAATTCACAGACAACACTGCCATAGTGGGCAGGTTATAAAATAATAATGAGACAGAGTACAGGAAGGAGATTGAGGACCTCGTAACCCGATGCTAACACAATAACCGTTGCATCACAGCCTGGTTTGGGAACTGCTCCATCCAAGACCACAAGAAATTGCAGAGAGTTGTGGATGTAGTCCAAACCATCACGCAATCCAATCTCCCTTCCATTGACTCCATCTACACTTTATGTTGCCTCGGCAAGGCCACCAGCACAATCAAGGATGAGTTTCACCCCAATCACTACTTCTTATTCCCCTCTCCCATCTGCAAGAGGTACAGAAATGTGAAAACACTTACCTCAAGATTTAGGAACAGTTTCTTCCCAGCTGTTATCAGGAGACTGAACCAACCTATCACCAACTAGAGAGCGGTCCTGATTTACCATCAGCCCTCAGGCTATCTTTAATCAGACTTTACTGGACTTTTAACTTGGACTAATTGTCATTCCCTTTATCCTGTATCTGTGCACTGTGGACAACTTGATTGTAATTGTGTATTGTCTTTTCGCTGACTGAATAGCAAGCAACAAAAGCTTTTCACTCTACCTTGGTACATGTGACAATAATAAAATAAAATAAAATAAACAAAATGAGCCACAGCTACATCCTGTGGCAGCTTGTTCCGTATACCCACGGTGTGGAAAAGATTACATCTCAGGTCCCCATTAAATGTTTCCCCTCTTCCCTTGAAGAACACTAAACAACTAAAAATAACCAACAAGCATCAGTACTCCACATGCCAACAATATTGGGTGGTTTCCATGTCAACAAACATCAGAGGGCATGCTCTTATGCCTTTCCTATCATAGCTGAGGAGTTCAACAAGGCTATTTTAAAGAAATTACTTCCAATTTACCACCAGCATGTGTCCTGCAGCACCAGAGGATCAAACATCCTCGCCCATTGCTGTTCCACCAATAAAGTTGACTAACACTTCATCCCTTGCCCTCACTTGGGAAATCTGACAACCTGGCTGTGGTCCTTCATCCTGCGTAAAGACAGCAACAGAAAAGTGAAGCTCCAGTGGTGAGGACTGCCTGGAGCAGGTTAAAGGAGGCAGTGGAACGACTCCAGCATTGCTTGGAGTCGGTAGATCAAGCGATGTTATGGACTCGGCAATGGGCCTGAACGAATACAGCAAGGTTGTTGCCGACTTCATAAGATCCATGATCTCCAAGTTCATGAACAGCTTCTTCCCAACAACCTTCAGTCTATTGAACACAACAATCACCAACTAAACTGTATTGGTTGGACTATGGACTTTGGGCTTTTTTGTTTCGCACTTTATTCGTTTTTTAAATTTATTGAACATTTTGTTTTTTTTAGTATGTTATTTATTGAGCACTGTTCACAAACCTGTTGTTCAATTGCAAGTAATAATTTATTCCATTTCGGAACATATGACAATTAAACAGTCTTGACTCTTAAAGGGAATATGCAATAAAGCAAAATTCACCACCTGGAATACTTTTCAGTTAACTTAAAAAAAATTCACAATCTCCTAGACCAAACAAGTGATATCATTTTGGAAGTGAAGGGTGAAGATTGACATGTCTTTATTTAACCAATTATTTTCTTATTTTGAAACTATTTCCACTTGTGCGGAAGAGCAATATTAAATAATTTTAAAATAACGTGCTCACTAAGAAATTGAATGTTAATTGAGATGGAACTTCATAATTCAAAGATGGTACAAATGTGGAAAGGGAATAGTTGAGATGATTACTATTTAAGAATAAGATACGGTATTTAATTACAAAGCATTTAGTTTGCAGTTATGGCAGGAAGATGTTTTAATCTGCAGTAATAACCTTAATCAGAAATAAGTTGTTACCGACATTGTTGTTTATTTTCTAAACAGGTAACCCTAGAATTAGCAGTCATGGTATGCTATACGTGTGTTGCTTTTCAAAGCTGAGGGCACTGAATATCTCAGGAACTGGTGTTACGGTGAGGATTAATGATAAGTTTCCCATTCATCTTATTGCTGGCACAGTGGTTTTCAAACCAAACTGACCCTATTTATACTCTATTGTTACAGAATTTCATGGAAATTAGTCAGATTTCATAAAGCACTTTGTTTATTCGCCATCATAGAATGCATGGTGGATTGGCAACAAAGAACATAGTTACATTTTAATTAAATAAAGTAGTGATAAATAATGGGCCAAAACCTACTCACCTCTAGCTGATAGTTCCACACAAACTCTCCTATCTTGTTGGCCAGCTCATCTCTATGCTCTATGTCAGATTTATGAGAAGTGCATTGGCACATTTTACCACATGCAACTATAAATACAAATTTTTGCTTCTCAGGTAATCTCTTGTTTTCAGCAAGATACAAAATGTGTGAGCTATTTATCTATTTCTGATCTGATATCTTCTTGATATTATTCTTCTTCACAAATTTATCCTACAGTTCTTAACATTTTTGTTTATTATTTTTCTCATTCAATATACCCAATGTGTGGAAAAACATGCCCCTCATGTTCTTATTAAACCATTTCCATCACACTTTAAACCTATGGCCCTTTAATTCTTGATTCCACTACCCTGGGGAAAAGACTGCATTTACTATCTATTCCCATCATGTTTTTCTACACCACCATATGATCACCCCTCAGTCTCTTGTGCTCTGAGGCGTAAAGTCCAATACTTCCCAACCCTTCCCTTGAACTCAAGACTCAAGTCCTGGCAACAGACTCATAAATTTTCTCTGTTCTCTATATAGGAAGTTGACCAAAACAGAACCGAATACTCTAAGTGAGGCCTCACCAACATCTTTGCAATGGTAACATAACATCCCAACTTCTATACTCAATTTCCTGACTGATGAAGACCAGCGTGTCAAAAGCCTTCTTCACCACCCTATCTACTTGCCACAGCACTTTCAGGGACCTCTGTACATCTGGATCCCTCTGCTCTACAACATTCCCCATGGCCCCACTGATCTCAATCCCCCCCATGTCCTTCTTGGTGAATATGGATGCAAAGTACCTTACCTATATCCTAAGACCAAGCATAAATTCTCTTACCTTCTCATTATACTCTAGTTTTTGGTATTAGTTTTTCATTATTTTAACTCTCCTTTTATAACAGCCCAGTTGTTCATCAATTCAACTGATTCAGAGCAAGTTGTCGTTGTTTCCTGCTGGAGAACCTCTGGAGGAGTTTCAGCATTCCTGCTGCAAGACAGAGGGCTGGGCAGAACAGGTACTGAGTGTGGGAGAACGTTTAGTTCTCTAGATGTGAGAAATATGAGCTGATTCAAAACATCATTTTTGAAGACTTCAATGTTTTGTGGTTCATTTCTGAAACTATTTCACTTCTGTTCTGATTAGTAGGTTGAAGAACTAATTTTACACATTTTTTAATATACCAGAATCTTTAAGTAATAATTTTAAGTACTCATTGCAAATCCAGAGTAATGTAACGCAAACCTGGAGTCCAAATTTATACATAAAAATTCTTTAATGTCCACATTTTGATTAAACTTTTCCGGCAATCTTTTCTACTTGTACAATCTTTTCTACTTTTTCTTTGAATTTTGAAGTTTTTGGTCTTTATCTTTTAAGCTTTCATTTGAAATATTTTACTTTGTTTTACATTGCCAGCCCACCCAGTCTCCTGTTACTGTTTGTTACAGGGCTCCCATGAAAAACAAGGCTTTCCGAGCTTTGGCTTATTGCACAAAACCACTGTCAGCTCATATTTAATACACTTAGCAAAGCTGTAAAATGCTGTGGTTTCTCTTCTTACAATGTTTAGGATATATTGTTTGAACAGGGTAGAAGGAATGTATCCAGAGCTTAAATTATTACAGCACCTGAGCCAGGAGCTCTTACTAGAAAGTTCCTTATGTTCCATTGATATTGACAATTTCTCAAGAGCTGCCTCAATACCACAGAAGAGCCTTTCATTTAAATTCTCCCTTTAATATTTGAATTAACCTTAATTGGGTAATTTCCCCTTAGGGGGCACCAAATGTAAGGTGACATATTTGCAATATTGAACTTCTCAGAATGGGATGAGAAGCAATAGAATTTGTTATAAAGTCTGGGATTTTGCATTAAAATTTGCCCTTTTAAAAAATTCAGCAATTTGTTTGTGTGTGTGTGTAGTATTGCTTCATTTAGATTTCACTTTAGAGGTAGATCTCTAAACTCGAAAGTAAAATCTAAATGAAGCAACACTACAATATCTGCAGCTTGTCTGTGCTGACTACCGATCACCCCGTGCACTAACACTATCCTACATACTAGGGCCAATTTTACATACTTTTCCATAGCTAATTAACCAACAAACCTGCACATTGTGTGGTTTGTGTGAGGAAATCTGGAGAAAACCTACACGGTCACAGGGAGAACGTGTAAACTCCATACAGACAACACCTGTAGTCAGGATCGAACCCGTGTCTCTGGCCCTGTGAGGCAGCAACTTTACCGCTGTGCCACCCTAGAATTTCTGAATAAAATCTCTTCTTCCACAAAGAATACGCTGGTGGTGTTACTAGATGAGCAACTTGAGATTCCTGAGACCGTATACAACCATTGTGAAGGAAAGATCAGCAAGCTTGGCAATTTGTGAGCTCTCGTTGGAAAGACAAGATGGGAGTTGGTCGGGATTGTTGCAAGAACTCGGCCAGTTCATTGATTGCTATTTGGAAGGGGTATAGATCACCAACTGCATAGTCTGATTTGCATTTAATTCAATTGCACAATACCTCACGAATTTTACATGCCCTCCAAAGTGACTCGGCAAACATTTTGATTGTTAAGTAATAATTTCATGTACTTTTTCAGTTTAATTCTTGATTTTTTTTTGCACTTAAGGTGGTTTATCAGTGGGAACGTTTGTGTGAAAGACAGCACGAGAAAGTTGGCTGCAGAACTGTCGCACAGCAATTCTGTAAGTTGCTTGGAAGAACCTAGCTATGAGAAACATTGTGGAATCATTTCAGATCTGCATATCTACTTGGACTATTCATGTCAATTAGCGCATAAACCTCTGTTGAAAAAGTGCAACATTATTTTTCCCATTGCTTATCATTGTATCCTCTGAATGAACAGGAGGACTTACAACTTCACATAAGATTCCCAATCGTTTATATGGTGAATATATCCACAGTTCAGTATTTTAAGAACATAGGAAGTAAAAGTAGGGAATTGTGACCCATGCATCCCAAATCCTTTAATATCTTTAGGCTATCAAAAATGTATAAATGTCGGATTTGAATGACAATTGACTGGGCATCAATTGAAGTTTGTAGTCGAGAATTCCTAACGTCTGCTACATTTTCATGAAGAAGGCTTTCTTATTTTCACAACTGGAAGATATTTTTAGACAACAACTTCTGTCCTGGATTTCCCAACTAAAATAAGTAGTATCCGCCAGTCTACTACTTCTTCTTGCGTATGGCGTGCACAGCCTAAAGTTGTAGGACAACTTGTTCTATTTGATCTTACTTGATTGTGCACGCCAGGTTGATTGCTTTCGTCGAAACAGGTGGACCACGTGAAGGTTGCAATCTTCCACCCCCATCAGTCTACCATATCATGAAAACCACAATCAGATCTTCAATTCACTAAGATTCTCTCTTCTACTCCTTTCTTCTTACACAACTTATTTTACAATCCTCATTGAATTGTTTCTGCAGCCAATCAGCCCAGTTGCCTAAATAGTGGAAACAAGAACTGTGGATGCTAGTTTATCAAGGAAAGATAGAAAATGCTGGAGTAACTCAGCTGTATGGAGTACACTAACTTTTTGGGTTTTCTCCAACATCCGAAAGATGTGTGGGCTTGTAGGTTAATTGGATTCTGTAAATTGTCCCCTAGTTTGTAGTGAATGGGATAACATGAATGCGTGATCGATGGTCGGTGTGGACGCGATGGACCGAAGGACTTGTTTTCATGCTGTATTTCTAAATTAAACTAAACAAGATTTGAAACAGAAGAATTAGAGAGTTGTGAAGTTAGAGGATTGACAAAGTGTGAATTGTACAGGTCAGGGAAGGAATGTGGGACGAGGAGAGAGATAAGTGCATGCTAGGTGCATGGAAAACTAGGCCTCCGGGGAGGGGTGACAGAAAAGAAAAGCGGTGGGGGGAGGGGCGTAAGTTTGTGGGAGTGAAATAGGAGGCACGAGTGTTTTGTAGGAGATTACCTAAAGTTGAAGAATTTCATATTCATTCTATTGGGTTGTAAGCTACCCAAGTGGATTAGAATTGGAGGAACAGCATCTCTTATTTCGCTTAGGTAGTTTATACCCCAGTGGTATGAACATTGACCTTTAATTTCAGGTAGACCTTGCTTTATTCCTCTTTCCCCTCCCTATTCCCTTCCACAGCCCACTGTCTCCACCTCTTCCTTTATTTTTCCCTCCTCTCCCCCGACATCAGTCTGAAGAAGGGTCTCGACCCGAAACGTCACCTATTCCTTTCCTCCATAGATGGTGCCTCACCCGCTGAGTTCCTCCAGCATTTTTGTCCACCTTCAAGTGGAATATAAGGTGCTTTCTTTAGCTTGAAAACAGTGTTAACTCAATGGTAAAACTCAATTTTACCAAAGTTAATTAACCTACAAGCCTGTCGCTGTCCAGTTTGTGTATGGCCTCGTACTGGCAATAGAGGAAGTCAAAGACAGAAAGGTCAGTTTGGGAATGGGAAGAACGTTAAAATGGTTAGCAACCGGGAGTTGCCGCACGACTAGGCCGACTTAGCACAAGTGTTCAATAAAAATGGTTGTCGAGCCTATGGTTGGTCTCACTAATGCACAGGAGGCCACATTGGATGCAGTGGAAGAGGAGGTAGGATGTGCACATGAATCTCTGTCTCACCTGGAAGGACTGTCGCGGTCCCAGGAAGGAGCCGAGGGAGGAACTGTAGGGGCAGGTGTTGAATGTCTCGCGGTTGCAAGGAAAAATATCTGGGGAGGAGGGTTTAGGCGGGAAGGTGGTGACATGGGTGAGGAATCTATCTATGACAGAAGGGGGTAAATCTCTGCAATCTGTGTGAAGGGTCCCGACTTGAAACATCACCAATCCATGTTCTCCAGTGATGTTGCCTGACCCGAGTTATTCCAGCATTTTTGTCATACCTAGTTACTAAATAGTTCTGCTCTGGTTGCATGGTGTCATATTGGCTGACCTGTCATTTTGTACCATTTTTGTTCTGGAAGATGTTGCTTATGACTTGCATATCTGAACCATTGACATTATTGCAAATATCAAAAGATCCTAAATTCCCCTAGAGGTAACACAATTTATTGTGTAGGAAGGAACTGCAGATGTTGGTTTACAACGAAGACAGACACAAAATGCTGGAGTAACTCAGTGGGACAGGCAGCATCTCTGGAGAGTGACGTTTCGGGGCGCGTCCTTTCTTTCAGAAACGTCACCCATTCTTTCTCTCCAGAGATGCTGCCAGTCCCGCTGAGTTACTCCGGTATTTTGTGTCCATCTTCAGCACAATTTATTATGTCTTTCAACCTAAAATGCTAACTTTTTTCTTTGTCCTGTATTCTACTTTGCCTCATCCTACTATTAGTCAGTAATTACAAATTGTGACTTTCTTGAGATCAAGGGTGTAATGTTAGCGACATGTCAAAGATTTGAAAAGCTATAGGACTACATTTCCTGAATTCATGCTGTTTGGCATATTTTCATTTTCCATGTAATTTATAAGAATTTTCTTCCAATTGTTACAGGTCCCTAGTTTCTTTTTTCCTGTTTATATATTAGCACAAATTGGCACATCGCTTGGTAGTTACTACCAACTCTTTGTTCAATTACCAATAGATAATGCTGTGCTGTAGGAGCCATTGCAATAAATGTTGCCACATTCCATGTTGGTCTATCAGGTTTAATTAAATATGCAGGTTTTTTTCTGCTTCTAAGTGATAGGTCCTTGGGAAGTAATTCTGCAGTTACTTCCTGCCATCTAGAAACTCTCCATAAAACCAATTTGAACATGCAAGCCTAGCACTGAATGTCAACAGGTTGATTGTGGATGGTAACTGAAGAATGGCTGTCAGATTCCAAGCTCAGTTGATTTTATTCACTGCCTTAGCTCTGATTGACTAATTCTTGTCCCGCTTCTATTGGAGTGCAATACTGTCCGAGATGCAAGAAACTACGGATGCTGGAACTTTGAGCAAAAACCAAGTACTGGAGGAATTCAGTGTAATATCCATGGAAGGAATATGTTTCGGGTCAGGACCCTTCTTCAGACTGAGATGTGACTATCCGTTTTGTAAAATAACTTGCAATTCTATTTATGCTTCATGATATTTGCAATCAAATGTTCCTTTTTTTTTAGATGGAGTGAATAAATTCATCAATTTAGACGCTGATGGATTTTCAAACACTGAGCAAATAAAGGACACAGTCAGATTGCAGTTTCACAGAAAACCCAATCAGGATCTCCCTGTACAGTCGCCCATGAATTCTACAATTGGATCCAGCAAAAGAGGTACTGACCGAGCTAAGGAAATTGGTTGTTCCTCCCCTCCTGCGAAATGCAAGCGAGCCGAGTTGTCCTTGGATGATTGGGATGTGCTAAATTGTTACTGAGAAGGAAGTGCATTTCCCCAAAAGAGCGGTTTCAGAGAAAGTGTTTGTAAAGGATTTTGGTTCATTAGCAAAGCGCAAGTAACTATCACAACTACTTTAACGATTTCAGCATTCACTTGATTGTCATAGCAGTTTACCATGTCTCCAATCATGTTAATCGATTTTGTTTTGGAATTAAACTGATAACTGAAAGCATTTTTTTTTTTTTTAATGTACACGTTGAATCTTTTCAAATCCCTGAACAATATTTATTTTATTCTAAGAGTGCCTCTACTTGCTCTTTAATTTTGTGTGAAATTTACTCAACGTGTAAAGTATGAGCAACCTATATGCTTTAAATTTCATTTTTCCCCGAGGCCTGATCTGTGTTGCACTCATCCATTATGGTTTAGTTAACATCAGAATGTGTTGAGGGAAGAAGGAACAGGTACCTGAAAGAAGGAAGACTGCTTCTGTGTCGCGATGCGTCATGAAATGAATCTTCGATGCTCTGTAGAAGTTTTTTTTATTCAGGAAATCATTGTTCAGAAACCTTTGAGCCCATTTTCATTCTATCTTGTCACGGATCAACATGTATTGAGGGCAAGTCTAATAAAACTATTTGAATAAAGGCATTTGGGATTAGACTATTTTCTGAAAACACTAGAACATTTCCAGATGTACAAATCAGTCTGTAACTTGGTTCTGGTTAAGATCAATATGGACTAAACATTGAAGAGAGTTTCCAAAGTGAATAGACCTTCTAGTGGTTTAAAATGTAATTGTGTTGGGAGCATAGCATATGGGGCAGTAAAACATTCTGTAGCATAGATAAAACCATGGCCCAGCCTATGCAGGCAACCATCCCACTCTGTCGACTTTAAATTGTCACAAGGCGACTAACACCTCATTTGGGGACTGAGTAAGTTTAGCACTTTCTCTGAATAAATGAAAAGTAGATTCCTAGCTTCAACAGTATTTCTTGTTTTAGGACTGGTGGGGAGCCAGAGTAGGAATTTAGCAATGACTCCATTAAGAATAATCAGTTGTCCTCCTCAAACATACGGCATGGAGCCTTGAACCATCGCTGTATACATCTGCTGGCTGGAAAAGGCAGGTGGCCTCTGAGATAGCCAAACAGTCAAGGTGAGAGGCCACCTGCCTTTTCCAGCTTGCAGATGTATACAGCGATGGTTCAAGGCTCCAGCCGTGGGGTCTCACTACATGCAGGCATGTGCCTGATGGCATTATTTGATAGAACACGAGGCAGCCAATGTCTACACAAAAGGTAATGTGATCATGACCAGATAATCTGCATTTTAACAATGCTAACCAACAGTTGCTGCCTACTCCAGAGTTTACTCTCCTTTTTTTTGTTACTGCACATAACTGCTTTGTTGTTCTGAATAGTGTGGAGCCAAAAGATTTACATTCACCAGAGGCTGCACTTCAGATCAGCCCATTTCCTGCTGAGCCTGCCCGCATTAACTCTGGGACTACTTTTTGTCAGCTTGGCAGTTGACAACTAAGTTATTACATAATCATTATTGAACGTAAAATTTGTCTCAGACTAAACATTTTCTTCTCAATGAAGTGGGAATCTCTTCAGTAGAGCATCATCTTCTTTTGCTGATAATTCCACTCATCAACATTCTTCGCTTCACACAATCGTACAGCAGATAACCCGGTGATCGGAAGATTTTGCTTTCAAAATAGACTGAAACATTGTGTACAGGGGAGAAATAAAAGGAGTACCATAACAAATAAAGGGTATATAAACCAATATTTATTGTTTGAGCAAAAGAAAACCGTGTCCACAAAACCCATTTGAAGAAATATTACTTTTGGATCAAAGACTACAAAAGCTGAAGTTTGATTACAATAAAGTAAATAAAAAAAAAAATCACAGTAACTCAACAAAAAGTAGCTTGAGGAAAAGTGCTCTAAAACTCTGCCAAGATGGAAAATAGAAGTTACAAGTTTATCAATGAGTTACCATTAAGTCAAACCGTTCTCCAAGATTATTGTGCCTCATTATATACATAATGCAAATGCGCATCTCTTTTCATGTTTCCATGAGTATGAAATGTCATGATGCAGAGGGAAAAAATGTCAATACATTAGGTCATAAATTTAATTGAAGTTTTAATCAATGTCCATTTCAATAGTTGAAATAGAAAATGCATCATATTAAACGTTACAAGCAATATGTAATCTGTACACCAGTGTGATTGAGAAGTTCAGCTGCTAACAAGTTTTCAGACATTCTCATAAGATTGTTGTGCAACAAACAACTGTTCTATAGCTCATAACTTCCATAAATAGTCCATACCCAAGACCAAGTTGACTTATCGTTTATATCTAGGAATGTGACAATAACATCTTAATTTTGAAAATTCACCTCAACCAGACATTTGGCAAAAACTACCATTTCAAATTCCAGAAGAAAAGGGGAGTCCAAATTTAATCCTGATTACTTAAATTGTTGACTGGTCCAGGTTCACTTTAGTAGGCAAAGGTCCAGCCATTTCTTTTTCATCCTTGGATTTGATGACAATCAGAGACGAAGCTGGATACGAAGTTAGCTTCAATTCATTCATAAACTCCATGTCTCCAAATATGCTTAATTTCTGTAACAGCAAGACACAAACGTTTAGAATTTTCACTCCACATTTTTCAATATGTCTGGTCTCAGTGACTGGTGAGTAGAGTGGTAAACAGCAGAATTGTGTGTTAATTCCATCTCTTCACCCTCTCCAATTCAGTGCCACGGAAGAGAGTTTCCGTTTTAGTTTAATTTATTGTCAAGTGTACCGAGGTACAGTGAAAAGCTTTTGTTGCGTGTGAACCAGTCAGCAGAAAGATATGATTACAATCAAGCCATTCATGGTGTACAGATACATCATTAACTGTTATGCTGTATTAACTGCTGAGCTGAGTGATGTTTTAGTCTATATCTGGATCGAAATCCTGAATAAACAGAAAATTACTCTTAAACTGTTATGAAGGTCAAAATGGGTAATGTTTAAAGTAGATTTTTGCATTCACTGCTAACCTTAAAAAAAAAAGCCATTCACAAAGATCTAGCAAGTGTCAATTTCACAATTGTTGACTGCTGTCAGTTTGAAATGGCCCCTAGCATCCAGCAGCTTTGTGTCAAAACTGACTAAGCCACAAAGAATCTTCGAGTTAACATACAATTTTCAGTTAGCAGCTTACACAGCATTAAGTAAAGATCAGAGTACATGATCCAGTATATTTATAAACAAATGAATCCTATACATTAAAATTTAACTTTTAAAGAGTTTTAAAGTAAGGCTAACAGCATCAATGCACAAAAATCCCAATACAAAGACTTATTCAGAACATATTCTGAAGACTAAATTTAATGGAAAAGCATGCATTTCTGAGCTAAATTCAGTATCACCCAAGTAGGAAATGTCATAGTTTAAGAGGCTTTTGGATAGGCACATGGATATGCAGAAACTGGAGGGATATGGGTCATAAATGCAGATGAGATTAGTTGACTTGACATTAGGTGCAGCAGACATTGTGGGTCAGAGGGCCTGCTCCTGTGCTGTACCTTTCTAAGTTTTACTCATTCTAATCCCTCTAACGTGTGCTCATTGAAGCTACAGGAGCAACTCTTTTGCCACTGTATTATGATTGCTTTCATTGCACTTGCATTGTCTCATTAGTTACTTACTGAACTGCAATGAGTTCAGATGAAAACAAAATTAGACAATTGGCAAAAAAACCCTGAAAACCTAGTTTCGATAAAGAAATCAAATATCTAAATAATTTTTTTTTTAAATAGCACCCAACAAGTGACCTTGTATTAATTTCAGACTCTGGCATCTCCTCTTACATTAATAATGGTAATGTTTGCATGCAGTAATTATTCTGTTTGATCAATCAGTATTGAGGGATCTTACTGGGAACATGAGGTACTAAATGGAAATGCACAGGATGAAGCCAATGTTTAAACTTGATTCGTAGCTTAAAATGCTTTGTGCTAGTTTTTGCATGCAAACATCCCAAACTAATAGCTCAACATTTATCTTACATTCAATTTGCAGTTATTTTCCTTAAATAGAGTTGCATAAAAAGAATTACCTCTGAAGGAATGTGCTGTTCCACAGCTGTGGCAGCAGTAGCACAGCAGATCCACAGTAGCACCAACACAGAGAGCACCAGAGTGGTGGTTAAGATCCAGCGAGGTATTCCTGCATTCCTAAAATAAACCAATTGATGGACAGTCATCATGTATGTTATAAAACTTTCAGACTTCTGTAGGTTACTGAAGAGAAACTAAAATCCAATGTACTTCTTCTGCTCTGTCTTAAGTCATTCCTTGCCTAAAACACTCAATCTGTAGACCACTTCTATACGTTTATACCAGGGGTTGGCAACCTTGTTCTGCAAAGGGGCCAGGATGCATGTCTGTGAGCGGATGGCGGGTCACATCTAAAATGTGGACACATGGATTCCGCCCCGGATGGCAGGCATCAAATCATGTGTTCACAGAAGGTAGACAAAAATGCTGGAGAAACTCAGCGGGTGAGGCAGCTTCATGCAATCCTTGCTTGTCTCACCCGCTGAGTTTCTGCAGCATTTTTGTCTAACTTTGATTTTTCCAGCATCTGCAGGTCTTTCTTAAACGTGTTCACAGAAGGTGCGTGGCCGCGCTCGCTCGGCTGGCCGGATGATTACGGGGGGAAAAATCCGGCTGCGGGCTGGACGATTTCGGGTTATGACCCCTGGTTTATACCAAAAATGCTTCAAGAACATTCCAAGCAGATCCTGCTTTTCTTTCAAGGGAAATATCTTTGATTTTGCACAATTTGCTAGGAAAGGTTTGCTTCAGCTACATGGACGGCAGTGGCGCAGTGGTAGAGTTGTCATATGGAAGAATGGGAGCAGAGCTCATACACAGTTTCCACCATAATTTAATGTGCAATAATTTGACAACTACTCAATAAAAAGAAAAACAATCAATGGATCAAATAAGAGTCAATCCTAAAGTTTAATACTACATAAACAGAAGAGGCCAATTCTACCAATCAATTAGATCCTGGTTGATCTGTATTTTAAATCTATCTTTTACAACTCAATCCCAGCAAAATTAAGACTTATCCATGTGTAAGATTGGCACTCGATTCTTCATTTATTAATTTAAAGTAGAGAATGAACCAATTTTCCAGCAACCTGTGGTCGTGCAGTTGGATCAGTTGCAGAGCCCTGAAGGGAGCTTCCCACAAATGCTTGTCATGTTATGCAAGATAAAATGAGCTTGATACCCAACGTTCAATTGTTGAATTTGCTGTACGTTATTGCAAGTAGGTAAATCAGAACATCACTACTAGCAGAGTTAAAAAGTTGGAATATCTTTGCATGTTTTCAAATATTTGAAAGAAATATACTCTTAACAACCCTGGTTAAATCATCCCTTCTCACCCAAACCTTCTCACCCTATAACCCCTCCAACTCTGTCCAGGGACCCAGACAGTTCTTTCAGGTTAGGCAGATATTCATGCACCTCCTCCAACCTCATCTACCGTATCGTTGATCAAGGTGTGGACTCGTACATCGGCAAGACCAAGCGTAGATTGGGTGATCGTTTCACTGAACACCCTCACTCAGTCCGCCTGGACCTACCTGATCGCCCGGTTGCCAAACACTAACACCCCTTCCCATTTCCACACTGACCTTTCTGTCCTATTCCTCCATTGTCAGAGTGAGGCCAAATACAAAATTGGAGGGAAAACATCTTATATTTTGCTCGGGCAGCTTACAACCAGTGGTATGAAGTTGATTTATCTAACTGCAAGTAACCCCTGCATTCCCCTCTCTCCATTCCTCCCCCACCCAAATTATACCAGCTTCAAAGTTGTCCTTTTGAGTCTCATTGTTTGTACTCATTCTCACCTAACAAATAGCTAACAATAGACTGTTTCCTTTACAATTGTTATTCTTTTTGCATATCTTTCATTCATTTGTTCTATAGCTCTCTCTCTACATCACCATCCATATCTCTGGTTTCCCTTTCCCCTAACTCTGTTTGAAGAAGGGTCTCGACCCGAAACGTCACCTATTCCTTTTCTCCAGAGATACTGTCTGACCCGAAGAGTTACTCCGAGTGAGTGAGTGAGCACAATGGGTCTGCACTTGGTCTAGTATAGTTTTAAAACTGTGTGTGTGTGTGTGTGTGTGTGTGTGTGTGTGTGTGTATATGTCATTTTGATTTTGCCTTTGATTCGTTACTCCGCAAAAACCAGATGCAAAAACGCCGAGATTTTTTACCATTTCGCTAGAGATTTTACTTTTGCATTCGCATATCCACTCATTAAATTTAGTCATTTTCTGTACACATTTTTAATAAAATCCTTCACCCACCCCCCACTCAATCATTTTTTCGCCTCCCGCTGGCCACCTTCTCAACGCGTGCCCCGCGCGACCATAATAGCTGCTGCCGCTCGGCTCTCCTCCACTCTGTAGGTACCTCAAATTAAGTGTAATCTGGTTATACAACATATTAATTATCATCCAATGTTAATTAAGAGGAACTTCTCTGCATTCTTACAAAAGTTGTGATCGAGTGCATTAATTTTATCAAAATACCTACCTTGACAAACATTCCAAGACACTCTGATTTTCCTGTTCACGACCCTCTTTCAAATACAAACCAGTTCCATGTTCCCTTCTGACGGCTTTGCGAGTATCATCATAAAGAGCCTTAGCTATGTGGTCTGTTGAGAAAAGTACTAGAAATTTTTAGATCGCAGTCGATTCAAGTTCTGTCACTAATATTTTTTTATTAGAAACTGAAAAGACTGATACCTATGGGCTCAAGACAAAACAAAGCAAACAGTTTAAAAATCCTTATGATGCTCTGTACAAGAATAATTGAGGACATCATAATTGCAAAAAGAGAAACAAATAAAATGCCAAAGAATTGCAACTTTAATCATGGCATGGAAGCATTCCCGAGATGAACGCAAGGTGTAGAAATTAGTGGCCGTACGCCAGGAAAAGGGAACACAAGGTGGAAGAGTAACTTTATTTAAGAACACAAAATCATGAAGAGCATGGGTAAAAAGAATGCGTACAGGGACGTCAGGCGTATCCTTTTCACTCAGGTCAGTCTGCATCTGGAAGGAGTTGTCAGAGGAATTTACCCAATTACAAATTCTATAAAACATTTGGAAAGATATGGATAGGAAGACTTTAGAGGGGTATAGGCCAAATGCAGACAAATGGGAATAGCCTGATCAACAGGGACAAATGGACTGAAAAGCGGTTTCCTTACAATATTGCTCCCAGACTCTTAAGTTTTTACAATAAAAGCAACAATCTAAATTAGGAGATATTAGGAACTTGACCAAATGTGGGGTTCGAAGAGGATCGTAGGGAAAAAAAGTTGAAACCTATGGGATGCCAAAACATGGACATGGATGATCAAGGGCAGACACTAAACGTGGTGAAAAAGTCCTCCAGAATGAAAGTTTGAAGATTGGACAGCTGCAGGGCGGTTTGGAATAAAGCTGCCGGAATGAAATTTGACTTGAGAATGGAGACAATAAGAAGGATTTTAACTAGGATGATAAATTTAGACGTTAGGAAACTGGCAGCCAATAACTATCAATGAGGACAAACAACAAGCAACATTTCGATGAGTAAGCTGGATAGAATACAGTTTATTTCCTCCCCTTATGTAAACTGAAAAGAGAATAATGTAACTGTTATTTGAAAAAAATAGGGTTATAAGATTCAGGCATTTAGTCAAGCAAAACAAAATCAATAGAGGATAATGCATGTAAAAATTATTTGAAAAGTTGGAAATGTTTAAAGAGTGAATAAGATTCAAAAGCAAAGTGCTTCGGAAAAGTTGCATGCTAAATAAAACTAGCAATGCAATAGTCTGGTAATAATTATAGGTACATAAATTTACAAAAGCAACTTTGCTCTTCATGGTGTCCTATAGTATATCCAAGAAGTTAATTTTCTTTATCACAAGTTAAGGATCCAAAGGACATGAATTGGAATATCTATGTTCATAAGTCATGGGAGCAGAATTAGGCCATTGGGCAGATCGAGTCAACTCCGCTATTCAATCAGGGCCCGTCTTTCCCTCTAACCCCCATATTCACCGTGACACCCTTATTAATCAAAAATCTGCCAATCTCTGCCTTAAAAATATATTGAATTCCACTGATTCATCACCCTCTGACTAAAGAAATTCCTCATTTTTTCTGAAGGTACATACTTTTATTCTGAGACTGTGCCCTGTGGCCCTAGACTGTCCCACTAGTGAAAACATCATCTCCACTGTCGAAGAGAACATGGCAATCTTTTGGGGAATAGAATTGGGAATACAGTGGCAAAATATCTGAAGGGGTCAAAGATGAATTTGGTTTTGAGATGTTCAGACTCAAACTTTGATAAATATAAAAAGGTGACTTCAATAATTGATTTTGACAGTATCAGCTCATTTTGAGATATTTTACCCTGCTGGGGATGCGTTTTGTGGATTGCAGCCACGACTGGCTCATTAACAAAGTACCTTTTCCAAGAATATGTAAGAGTATGATTATACTGAGAATGAATGGGGCCTTTAGCTTTGCAGTCACCAGACCCCAGGAAATTTATATTGTTTACTAAAATCTTGTTTGGAAGATTATGAAAAAGGTGGCTTCAAGCAAACTCACCAAAGAGTTAACGCTAAAGAATCCGAGCAGAATTATGAATTTGGGATTAGTATTTTAGTTTGCAAGCATTTTTTCCCCCAACGGCAATTGCATTAAAACATGTTTGGCTTCATAGAGAACTCTTGGTCAGAGTTAAGCATGGAAACAGACCCTTTAGCATAACTCTTCCATGCCCCATGCCTCTAGATGCCCCATCCAAGCTAGTCCCATTTGCCCCTCTTACCTTAAACCTATGTCCTCTGGTTTTCAATTCTTCTTCCCACTTAATACCCTGACTAATGAAAGCCAGGGTACCAAAAGCCTTCTTTACCAACCTATCTGCCTGTGATGCCACTTTCAGGGAACTGTAAAGATTCACTCCTAGATCTCTCTGCTCTACACTACCCAGGGCTCTACCATTCACTGTGAAGGTCTGCCCAGGTTTGACGTCCCAAAATGCAACAGCCCACACTTATCTGCATTAAACTCCATTAGCCATTCCTCATCCCATTTGTTCAGCTGATGAAAAGCCTGCTGTAATTTTAGATAACCATCTTCACTATTTACCATGCAATCTAATTTAGTGTCATCGGTAAACTTACTTAAACTAAACTAATCATGCTGTGTACATTCTCATCAAAATCATTGATATAATTAAACAGCAATGGGCTCAGTATGGATCCGAGACATGACGTCATAGGCCTAGAGTCTGAAAAACCACCCTTCCACCACCACTCTCTGCTTCCTTCCAGGAAACCAATTCTGTATCTAGGGACCTAGCTCTCTTCCTGCACCGTCAGAACCTCACTGCCAGCGCACGCTGCCCTCGGGACGGCTGCTATGGAGAGGAGACGGTTGCCCACCTCTTTGCAGTGTGGATTTGCAAAAAGAGTCTGGAGAAGTATGCAAGGGTCCCTGGAACGCATTATCCCGAACAGCTCTGTCACAGAGGACTCTGATTTACGGACTGTTCCCAGGGACACATTCAGAGACTGACATAGAGTGCTGCTGGAAGGTCATGAACTCAGTGAAAGACGGTCTTTGGTCTGCCCGAGTGTTGTTCACCACCCAGCGGAGCGAGATGTCAGACAGGGAATGTTGCAGACTGACCCATTGCAGACTGTAGGAGTCTTCTTCTTCTTTCGTGTGGCATGCACAGCCTAAAGTTGTAGGACAACTTGTTCTATTTGATCTTCTGTTTGTGCACGTCGAGTTGATTGCATTAGTCGAAACAGGGCAGACCACGTGAAGGTTGCAATCTTCCACCCCACTGTAGGAGTAGGTGCTGAGGGACTCACTGAAGCTCGGTGCAGCCAACGCCAAGGCTCAGTGGGAGAGGACCACAGTCTAGGGTCCTTCCGCTGCTGGACATGGGGGGCACGGTATGGTGGAGACGCCTCTCAAAATAAGGGAAGGTATCCCATGCCAGGGGGCCACATGAGTGGCAAGCGTGGGGGACAGATTTGAGAAAGGTGTATTGACTGTATTGAACAATTTGTATAGCCTCAGAAAATGTCGGATGAATTTTTTCGCATGGTTCACGTATTGTATATATTTATTATTTGAATAAAGTCGATTGTGAAATTTAAAAAAAAAAAATCAAAAAAATCTAGGGACCTAGCTCTCCCATGATCCCATGCAATCCAATCTTCCAGACCTTACAACGTGGAACTTTGCCATAGCTCTTACTGAAGTTCATCCAATGTATATGGCCTTTGTTGAGGAACTATGAATGGAATCCAACAATGTAGCTAAAGATGGTTGGGCCCAAGATACTGCCCTGAGAAACTCCTGCAGCGATTTCCTGGGCTGGGATAATTCTTTGCCAATCACAATCATCTTCCTGAGTATTTCCCCTTCATGTTCCCGACTTCACCTTTGATGCAAAGGTGCACCTCGGGAAGTCAGTTCTTTGGCTCATATTCAGACCAGGAAGTTATGCTGAGATATGGAGCAGAATTTTCCTGGCAAAACCCAAACGGAGGCTTGTGAATAGATTATTTGTAAGTACTGCAGCCATCCACACTATTTGAAGTGATAATTGTGATTCTAACACTGCAGCGGTTTAGTAACAGTGTGTGGGGATTTATTTTAAATACTGGTTAGCGTGCGTTTGGGTGTAGGCCTGGTTCCACTCGATGCGATAAAAAGTTACTTTGCAGGATGTTAATGAGGAATGTTTAAATCAGATTTGAACATAATCAGAGAGGAAAAAAAAAAAAATCACGATTATCAGTAAGCGGAACACTAAAAATGTCTGCCGTTGTAAATAAACCCACATGAAAATTGCATGTTCTGTCACATAACAAGCATTAGTCTGGATATTAAGGACCAAGGTTACCTGAGAGTGCTTGAGACGTTTCTTTTGCATTGTCTGTCTGCGGCTCCAGTTGTGGAACCATGAATCGTATATCTGGTTCGGACTTGAAAGAAACAGAAAAGTAGCAAAATATTTAAAGGGAAATACAAATAATTTGTGCTACTTCTGAAAGAGTATCCAAAAAGTTTTTGAAAGAGTCAATCCCAAACAGGGAATATTGAACAATATTTAGCTGACATATACCACAGATATTTCTACATGAACCTTTTAATGGAAATTTGACCCAACAAATGAGATGCTGATTTACAAGCTAATGCAACCACGAGAATCGAGTTTTTGCACATGATTCATGTGCTAATGAACAGGATTTTAATGATCAAGCCTACCCTTATCTTCTCTATGTACTTCCATAATGTTTGTGACAAAGACCCATCATTTATTTATTTGCCTCTGTAGTCCACAATTTGAGATTTGTCTTAGAAAAAAAAAAATCACAAGTGCACATTGTCAGATGTTACTAAAGACCATTTTTATACATTCTGGTTTCACCATGTAGAAATTACAGCTGTATTTATACATAGCCCCCCGCCCCACATTTCAGGGCACCATAATGTTTGGGACACGGGGTCACAGGCATTTGTAATTGCTCAGGTGTATTTAATTGCCTCCTTAATGCAGGTATAAGAGTGCTCTCAGCGCATAGTCTCTCCTCCAGTCTTTCCATCACATTTTGAAACTTTTATTGCTGTTTATCAACATGAGGACCAAAGTTGTGCCAATGAAAATCAAAGCAGCCATTACGAGACTAAGAAACAAGAATAAAACTGTTAAGAGACATCAGCCAAATCTTAGGCTTACCAAAATCAACTGTTTGAAACATCAAGAAGAGAGCACTGGTGAGCTTAATCACAAAGGGATCGGCAGGCCAAGGAAGACCTCCACAGCTGATGACAGAATAATTCTCTCTATAATTTAAAAAAAAAAAAATCACCAAACACCTGTCCAACAGATCAGAAACACACTTCAGGTGTGGATTTGGCAATGACCACTGTCTGCAGAAGATTTCATGAACAGAAATACAGACACTACACTGCAAAATGCAAACCACTGGTTAGCCACAAAAATAGGATGGCCGGGTTACAGTTTTCCAAGAAGTACTTAAAAGAGCAACCACAGTTCTGGAAAAAGGTCTTGTGGACAGATGAGACGAAGATTAACTTTTATCAGAGTGATGGCAAAAGCAAAGTATGGAGGAGAGAAGGAACTGCCCAAGATCCAAAGCATGCCACCTCATCTGTGAAACATGGTGGTGGGGTTGTTTTGGCTTGGGCATGTATGGCTGCTGAAGGCACTGGCTCACTTATCTTCATTGATGATACAACTGCTGATGGTAGTAGCATAATTAAGTCTGAAATGTATAGACACATCCTATCTGCTCAAGTTCAAACAAATGCCTCAAAACCCATTGGCCGGTGGTTCATTCTACAGCAAGCCAATGATTGCAAACACACTACTAAAGCAACAAAGGAGTTTTTCAAAGCTAATAAATGGTCAATTGTTGAGTGGCTAAGTCAATAACCCAATTTGAACCCAATTGATCATGCCTTTTATATGCTGAAGAGAAAACTGAAGGTGACTAGCCCCCACAACAAGTGAAAGCTAAAGATGGCTGCAATACAGGCCTGGCAGAGCATCACCAGATAAGCCACCCAGCAACTGGTGATGTCCATGAATTGCAGACTTCAAGCAGTCATTGCATGCAAAGGATCAGGCATGATATTCACCTCCAGAAAAAAAGTAAGAAGTATTGGCCAGGGTTTCTAGAGGCTGGCTAGGCCCCTGGCGGGGTCCAGGGACAGCGCCCCGGTGGGGGTTCAGGGGGTTCAGGGGGCTCCTGCATTTTCAATAAATTGAAAGTAATTCCTAAGCTTTCTGCTGGTAGTTTACATACCAGCTTAGAATTTTTCTAACACATAACCAGTAAAATACCCCCTAAAAGATAAATATCTCATGAAATAATTGACTTCATACAGCTTAAAAAAAAAATCTTTACATAAAATGGTAACTGAATTTCTAAATGAGCTATTTGTAGAGATTCCAAAAGAACACAGAAGTAAAACTACACATCACCTTAGAAATACACCATCTCAAGACATAATTATGCACAATACTGCAAGACACAGTTGACAGTCAATACACTGATGTCACATCTACAATGCTAAGAAGGTAAAAAACAAACCTCTGCCAATAACAATGAAAACAAAAATTACCAATATAAACAGAAAGGGGGAGGGGGGGTAGCTGCTGCTCGTGAGGTGGGGCCCCGCATCTCTCTAACCCCCAATATCGTCACTGGTACCATTCCCTTTCCAGTCACAGCTCCATATGGGAAACACAAAACACTGTAGTGTTAATTTATTTATTTTCCCCACAAGAGAGGAGGGGGGGAGAGGAATCAACACCCCGCAGCCATCACCCCCCCGTCTTAGCTGTCCGCGCGTCCCAGTCACCTCGAGCCCACGCTCCCGTTCGTGGCCCCGCATCTCACCTGCCCACTCTCCGGTTCCCTCCAACAAACAGGCACCGCCGCAACCCGCACAGCGCCGGCGGGCTGATCTCAGCAGCAGCCAAAGAGCGGCGTTGTGTTCCCTCCTCCTACGGCCTCCCGCATGTCCCTCCCGCTATTGGCAGACCTTGCTGACTTCCATCATGAATCACAAGCTTGCCCGCCTCCAGACCGGTACCTCCACTGACTCTCCTTCCATCACCCTTTTATTTTACAATCTTGCTAACTAAACTGTGTCATAATCAGGCATAAATAATTGACAAATCGGATTCATTGTTCGGAAAGGAAAAAAAAACGGAAGAATATCATGCAACAAAAGGATATGCAACAAAATGCTAAACATGACTACTTTCATTTACATGACATTGCTATGATGCCCTGAAGTGGTGGGGGGGGGGGGGGGGGGGGGGGGGAACTATGTATAAACTGTCATTTCTACATGGTGAAACCAAATGTATAAAAATGGCCTTTATTAAAATCTGACAACATGCACTTTAACCACATGTGATTTTTTTACATTACAAATCTATACTGTTATAGAATACAAGACCAAGTTGGGTCTGCTCCCCCAACGCAATATTCCATCACTCACCTGTTCCCCCAACGCAAGATTTCACCACTTTCTCTACCCTCCCCCCCCTCGTGTTGCGTGTGGTACTGCAGAAGGCTCATGCGACTGCGTGTCATGCCCTTTGACCTTACATGCAACCCCCTATTTAAATGCGGCCTACAACATCTGGAAGCCGCGGTCTCCGGTAAGGAGGTGGCCGATTGGGAGCTACGGGCTGCAGGGTGTGCTTGACCTGTCCAGAGGTCGGCGTTCCGACCATAGGGCTTGAACCCAGGCTGTCTGCAGCAGCGACTACAGAAGGTCAGGGTCCCAACCACGGGTGAACAAGGGAGGAGGAGGATGCTGTGGTGGATGTCTGTGTCGAATTATGTCCTTTGTTAATTGTAACGCTGCATAGGTAAATTCATTTCACTGCACGTTACAGTGCATGTTTGAAGAACTTGACGTCATTTGAAGCTGGGATAACCTAGAACTAATGTGAATGGGTGCTCGGTGGGCCAAAGGGCCCGTTTCTATGCTGTATCTCTACAACTAAAATTATTTACTGTAAATCACGCCACAAGTATGACATCCCCTATCCATAAACATCATTTTGCATAATGTTCTGTGGCAGCCTAACAAATTCCTGCTGAAAACACAAGAATACCAATTCCCTTTTATCCATAACACGTTGAGACATCTGTGAAGAAATGACACAAGACCCTTCTCCAACCCCCTTTTTTAAAATTGTTTTTGTTTCTTCTTTTGAAAGAAAGGAGGAAACTAACAGTAAAAAGAAAAAGATTCATCAATCTAGGAAGATGTTAATATTTAACATATTGATTTAAATTTGATGCAGAGACATTGGCCTTTATTTCCAATGGTACACTTTTAACACAATTTGCCTTTATGTATGCCTCACATTGATTTACAGAATGTATAACATTGTTACCTGAAATACAACTACTTTGCCATCATCAGTTTGCAGATAGAAGGTCCATGAAGTGAAAAAGCTCTGAGCAGAGTTCATTAAATCACTGCAGAAAGCCGACATTATGCTGATGGGGTATACAAAGTGGATTTTGGGCACCATAGACATGAGCTATAGGAAAGAGATAATTACCATGCAAAATTAATTCCATGAACTCGAGTTAAAATGCAATATTATTTAGTGATGTTCACATTAAAATGCCTATAAAAATGCTATACATGATATGACATGATACATCTGCTATTTTTCTAAAATAAACCAAAGGCTAGAACACACAGCCAAAAATTCAGGTCATCCATAGCCAAAAACTCAAGAAAGCCTTTGACCGAGACAAGATTCTTTATTTTCCACATCTCTGAATACCCCCCACCCACTTCCTCCCTCTCCATTTCACTTAATAAAAATAGAATCCCGTTTGTTATTGCTTTTGTTTTCTTCCCCCTTTAGCTATTAATTTTCTGTGACTGTAGGAAGACCAGTGGAGCCAGAAGTCAAACTTATTGTAGTGCTGTCAACAGTTCTGCCACAGTAACAAAAGGATAATCAATTTGTATCTATGTAATCAATTAAAAATCTGTTTTCAATCACTCCATCTTATTTTCAAAATGTCATTATACTGTGTTTTTGAATGCAGTAAAGTTCTCTCTCATTTTCTTTCTTACCCGTTTCTGTCTCTGTTCAGCAAATGGCAGCTGGTTTTCACATCCCAAGTTGCAAGCATATTGCTCATCTTGTTGTTTATATGCTTCAACGCATGCTTGAAAAGTAACAATTACAAAATGAGCATTTTTCATGTAATATTAAAGTCAACATTCATATCAATCATGCAGAAAACTAAAGGTAGACTCAAAATGCTGGAGTAACTCGGGTGAGGCAGCAACTCTGGAGAGAAGGAATGGGCGACGTTTCAGGTTGAGACCCTTCTTCGGACTTCTAAGCTTATCTCAAGAGTAGTCCATGCGACAGCCATGGAACTTGAAGCCAGGAACTTTGGGTTAATTTGTGCGACTCACGAATAGGAGGCTGGTGATTATTGTTTAGCCACTTCAGTGATACAAACAATTCCAGTTGAGGAATTAAATGGCTTCATACAATAAATATAATTCAGAACATTATACTCTGCTGTATTTAATACATTTATTCCTGCAGTATTTGTAATAAGAACACAAGATCAAGCATGTTAAAGCCAAGGAGCCCCTTGGTCTTACCACCTTTAAGATTGTGGCTGATCTTCCTTTTCAACTTGATATTGATGGTGTCTAAATATATTAAAAGGTTCCAAGTTTAATTATGAGCACCTCAAGGACTTAATATGTAAAAAAAAGTGATTCTGTTTGTAGTTTGTTTGGCTGTTTGTTTTTTTGCACAAAGTCCGCGAGCATTGCCACTTTTCATTTCACTGCACATCTCGTATGTGTATGTGACGAATAAACATGACTCGACTGAATATCCACTGCTCTTGGGATACATAAATGTCAAGAATCAACTGTGCTGGTAAAGAAGTCCCAGTTCTAACTCTATTCTAACTTGAATATACAGTCTTATCAACAACATGCAGCTGCCAGGTTATACCGTGCGTTCCTTTCCCGAGAACTGTCCTCAAGCCTATTTCTCTGTAAGACACAACCATCTATTTTCTGCAGTAGCCCTTATCAGAATCACTCTACTTGCTATAATAATTTCATCCAAACATTACCCATAATTAAACTGATGGAATGCAAATTATATCCAGTCATTAATGAATATCATGAAATATAGAACATGGTAAAATATAGCACAGGAACACAATGTCTGTGTAGAATACCAAGATAAACTAATCTTATCTGCCCACACTAGATTCATACAAGACATTTCCACCCTGGAGAAAAAGATTCTGACCGTCTACCCTATTGATGCCTCACATTTTATATGCATCTATTAGATCTCTTCTCGAGCTCAAGCAATAAAGAGAAAACAATTCAAATCTGTCCAGCCTCTCCCTTTTAGCTAATACCCTCTAATCTAGGCAGTATTCTGGTAAAACTCTTCAAGACACTCTCCAAAGCATTCTTGTAATGGGGTGACTGTACAGCATACAATACTCCAAATGTAGCCTAACCAAAGTCTTATCAGGCATGACTTCCTGACATATTCAATGAAGACAAGAATACCATATGCCATCTTAACCACTCTACTTGTGTTGCCACTTTAAGGGAGCAATGGACGTGGATCCCCAAAATCCTTCTGTACATTAATGTTGTACAAGATGCAGGGAAACTATCTTCAAGACCTTTCGCAAATATCATAATGTTGATCTCATGAATGGGATTCAAAAAGTTGCCTGGTTATTCATGAAACATCTGCAGCAGTATTAATGTACATCACTACATTCTGCAATCCTATGACAGCATGTCCACCATTCTACGACTACTATTAAATCAGAGGATCAGGCGGGGTTGAAGAGTTCAGACGGCCATAAAGGTACAACCAAACACACCTAAAAATGAGTTGTCACCTGACAACATGCTACAGATTTCGATAAGCAGTCACAGAATTAACAATTCAAAAAGCTCTGCAGTAATGCCACATCTGGTCCACGATGGTGGTGCATAATTAACGGGAGAAAGAGACAAATGGGAAAGGTGCCATCAAGAATGTCCCATTCAGAACAATGGTAAGGCCCAGCCTGTAAAGACTACAGATAAAGCTTGAGCACTTACAGCCATATCCAGCTGAAATTTCAACGATGATCCATCACCATCGATGAGAAACATACTAACTGTAGATACAAGAGTTGGTCAAAGGTTTATATACTAGAGGGAAGAGGCACCTTCTCATCAAACAATACCCCCTTCCAAACAATAATATGAACCTACAAGAGCAATACATTATTCCTCGAGTAGACATGGGTACAATGAAAATGTTTAAATTACATTTGGGCAGGTACATTTACAGAAAACATTTAGAGGGATATTGGTTCAATGCAGACAAATGGGACTAGCTCAGAATGATATCTTGGTCAACATGAATAAGTTGGGCATAAGAGCCTGTTTCTGAGATGCATAACTATGACTCGACTATAATGAAATCTTCAGAGACTAGTCCAGTTCCGATCTTACCAAAACATTACCAATTTATGACAAAATCTCAGTAAAATCCAATGTGTTATTTTTTTGATGCAGCTGGATGGAGTAAAACATTCAAACATGGGCTAATATATGTCTTGAATGACCATGTTCTATAAAGTATGCCAATCACTACCCTTAGCATTCAATAGCAATCCACTGCCACGCCCCCCACTACTGGCATTCTCGTGGATGATCATTGACCAGAATCTCAATTGAACCTACCACTTAAATACATCAGCAAGATGTAGGCTGGCCCTCTTGTGGTTTTCAGATGGTAGAAAGACTGAAGATCAGGAGGAGAGTTGTTTATTATAAGTCAGGAACATGATATAACACTTCACAACACAAGCAGGCAAACTGTAGCCAGGACAAACATCCTAACTGGTTCCCCACATACCATACAATGCATACATTCAACAAAATGTGCACTCTTTACTCTACCCATTGTGCTTGAATTTGATGATAGTATTTATGTATAATATCTAATCTGTTTGGTTAGCATGCAAAAGTTTTTTACTGTACCTCAGCACATAACAATAAACCCACACCTAGGTTAACTTTCCTCTCTACATTAACTTAAAGAGATTACACCATCACCTCCTGCTAGTCAGTGACCTCAAGCAGCACACTGTGCAGGCCAATATTTGGTGGTCCTTGTAGCAGTTAGGATGTCTTCATCCTACGGCAGATGTCTGGGCCGCCTGGTTGAAAACTATATTTTAGCTTGCCATTTCATGCGGGTCAATGGTGCCGCCCAATTCATGCACACAAGATACACTTTCCAAACCAACCTCATTACATGGGATGGTCTCTGCAGAAGGTGTAAAGGGTTGGAGATTGGAAAATGTGGTGGTGGTGGAATCATGTTGGAGGTGATGGAAATGTCAGAGGACGATATGTTGGATGCAGAGGATAGTGGGGCAAAAGGCAAGGACCAAGGAAACTCTTGTTCTTTCGAGGGAAGCAAGAACAAAACTATAGGACAGTCATGGGTGAGGGATCCACCTATGCAGGAAGGGAAGAAACCAAATTCACTAAAGAATGAGGACATCTCGGCTGTCCTCACATGGAAAGCCTCATCTTGGGAACAGATACAGTGAAGACGGAAATATTGAGTGTAGGCAATAGCATCTTTGTGAGAGACAGGGTGGGAGTGATGGTCTGTCCCTTGTGATGGAGACGGAGAGATCCAGAAAAGGGAGAGAGGTGTCAAAGACAGTCCAGGAGAATTTGCATGGTGAAGTTATTGAAGTCCATGAGTTCTGCATGGGGACAGGAGGAAGCCCTGATGCACCCATCAATGCAGCAGAGCTGGGGGGAGGGGGGGGGGGGGAAAGAGAGATAGGGCCAGTGTACACCTGCAACAATTTACTTTTTCCTAGTGGGCTTCAATCACAAGCTGCTCTAAGATGCTATTTCATATGTCATAAGGAATAGGGGTAGAATTAGGCCATACGGCCCATCAAGTCTACACTGCCATTCAATCATGGCTGACCTATCTCTCCCTCCTAACCCCATTCTTCTGCCTTCTCCCCATCACCTTTGACATCTGTACTGATCAATAATCTATCCATCTCTGCCGATTTCTACTGACTTGGCCTCTACAGCCTTCTGTGGCAAAGAATTCCACAGATTCACCACCCTATAACCATATAACAATTACAGCACGGAAACAGGCCATCTCGGCCCTACAAGTCCGTGCCGAACAACTTTTTTTCCCTTAGTCCCACCTGCATGCACTCATACCATAACCCTCCATTCCCTTCTCATCCATATGCCTATCCAATTTATTTTTAAATGATACCAACGAACCTGCCTCCACCACTTCCACTGGAAGCTCATTCCACACCGCTACCACTCTCTGAGTAAAGAAGTTCCCCCTCATGTTACCCCTAAACTTCTGACCCTTAATTCTGAAGTCATGTCCTCTTGTTTGAATCTTCCCTATTCTCAAAGGGAAAAGCCTGTCCACATCAACTCTGTCTATCCCTCTCATCATTTTAAAGACCTCTATCAAGTCCCCCCTTAACCTTCTGCACTCCAGAGAATAAAGACCTAACTTATTCAACCTATCTCTGTAACTTAGTTGTTGAAACCCAGGCACCATCCTATATGAACACCTTTCATAGGTATTCTCCAAAATCCTTCCCTTTGCATTCATACCATATGATTTTCAGTCTTTTTGCATATTAAAATCCCCCAGTACCAATGTAACATCGCCTTCCTTACATGCCGTTTTTATTTCTTGATACAATTTGTGCCCTCGATCCTGAGTATTATTCCGAGGCCTGTATATAACTCCCATCAGGATCTTTTCACCCTTGCAGTTTCTTAACTCCGCCCACAAGGATTCTACATCGTCTCATCCGATGCTGTTGTTTTGCTAAGGACTGGATTTCATTCCTTACCAACAAAGCCACCTCACCCCTTCTGCCCATCTGCCTCTTTTCACTTGGTTGTGTATCCATGGATAATAGACAATAGGTGCAGGAGTAGGCCATTCAGCCCTTCATGCCAGCACCTCCATTTAACGTGATCATGGCTGATCATCCCCAATCAGTACCCCGTTACTGCCTTCTCCCCAAATCCCCTGACTCCACTATCTTTAAGAGCCCTATCTAGCTCTCTTGAAAGTATCCAGAGAACCGACCTCCACTGCCCTCTGAGGCAGATAATTCAACAGACTAACAACTCTGTGAAAAAGTGTTTCCTCATCTCCGTTCCAAATGGCTTACCCCTTATTCTTAAACTGTGGCCCGGTTCTGGACTCCCCCAACATTGGGAACATGTTTCTTGCCTCTAGCGTGTCCAAACCCTTCATAACCTTATGTTTCAATAAGACCCCCTCTCATCCTTCTAAATTCCAGAGTATACAAGCCCAGCCACTACATTCTCTCAGCATATGACAGTCCTGGCATCCTGGGAATTAACCTTGTGAACCTACGCTGCACTCCCTTGATAGCAAGAATGCCCTTCCTCAAATTAGGGGACCAAAACTGCGCACAATACTCCAGGTGTGGTCTCACTAGGGCCCTGTACAACTGCAGAAGGACCTCTTTGCTCCCAGACGCAACTCCTCGTGTTATGAAGGCCAACATGCCATTCACTTTCTTCACTGCCTACTGTACCTGCATGCTTACTTTCATTGACTGATGAACAAGGACCCCCCAGATCCCGTTGTACTTCCCCTTTTCCCAACTTGACACCTTTTAGATAATCTGCCTTCCTGTTTTTGCTACCAATAACCTGAACATTTATCCACATTAAACTGTCATGCATCTGCCCACTCACCCAACCTGTCCAAGTCACCCTGCATTCTCATAGCATCCTCCTCACAGTTCACACTGCCACCCAGCTTTGTGTCATCTGCAAATTTGCTAATGTTATACTTTGAATCCCTTCATCTAAATCATTGATGTATATTGTAAATAGCTGCGGTCCCAGCACCGATATTCAACCCCCAGCTCTTATCTTCTCAGCCACAACTCTGTGATGCCCACGTCATACCTGTCAATTTCTGAATGGTCATCCAACTTGTTCCTTATACTGTACGCATTTAGAGAAACCACCTTCAATTCTGCATTCACCACCCCACCTCAAATGATCCCCATATTGCTTGACGTTAGGCTCTCAACCCTTTCTAAACGTAGTTGTATTTCTTATTCTGGAGCATTTGGTAACCTTCCCTTCCTTTTATCCATACTATTACAATCTATTGCATCTGCCCCCACCATTTGGTTTAAAGCCCTGACCAGCTCTAGTTAAGAGATTTGTCAGGACCCTAGTCCCTACATGGTTCAAGTGGAGTCAGCCACATTTAAACAACTCCCTCCTTCCCCAATACTGATGCCAATGTCCCACAAATCAAAACACACTTTTCCACACCAATCTTTGAGCCACGCATTTTACTTTCTAATCTCATCGACCCTATGCCAATTTGCTCATGGCTGAGTTAGCAATCCAGGGATTATTACTTTTTTAGTTCTGCTTTTTAATTTAGTTCCTAGCTGCTCAAATTCCCTCAGATAAATTTCTTTCCTTGTTCTACCTACGTCATTGATAGCCACATGGACCACAACAATGGGATCTTCTCCCTCCCACTCCAAATTCCTCTGCAGGTCAGACGAGATAGCTTTTGAGACTCAATCCTTGTGAAGAGAATCGTGTCTATTCTCAATTATACTATCCCCAGTTACACCAACACATCTCTTCTCTTCCCAATTTGAATGGCTCCCTGATCTCTGGCACCGTGGTTAGTTGCTCATCCTTCCTACGCTCTCCACTCTCGTCCGCAAAGGGAGTAAGGCAAGGCAAGCTCAAGGGCCGAGGCTTTTCTAACACTGTCTCTTGGATCCCCCTACCTGAATTGGAAGCTGAGTTGCTGCAGATGTGGTCACCAGGAACCACAATTGGGTCCACAGCTACATACAGCACACCACGTGATCCTGCACCCCTACTATATTTATTCACAACGGCTCCCTTTGAACCTTTCCACTGGCTTGGATCGGACTTGACTTGTTTGCGAGCTCAGCACTACTTTCCTCAGATCTTGTCGCCAAACCAGTTCTGCATTTGGCCTCAACACGACCTCTCTCCCAATAGGCCACTCCGCTAAACCTTCATTTTCTTTTATTGGTCGATCAGTCTCTTCCTCAGCCGACCAGAAACCTGCTTTTTTTAATTTCCCACGTATTCAATAAAACAAATGGTTCTTTCATTGTATTTTCTGGCAACTTAAAAAAGTTGATTATTAACCTCTGAAAAATGGCTGCACTCTCTCTGCTCGATTTTTACGACTTTTGATTTCCATTCAAACATACTACTTCCTGACCAACAATACACAAGAAATCCTCCAGAGTGTCTGCCATCATTTATTAGTAGGATGTTTTATCAAAAGTTTTGTATAGCAGCAGAGTGGCAAACCAATCTGGAATCTTACCAGATTCACATTCATTCTTGGTTTTGTTCAATTCAGCACCATCATCCACAAATTGGCAGATGGAGAAGAGCCTGCACCCTCTTTGACAAGCATAGAGTTCTTCCTCCTGTCATAATGGAAAAGAAAGAACATTTAAAAAATCAAAATCAAAAATGAGAGGAAAGGTCAAACGTTCAAATTGGATGGGTTAACATACAGAGACGCTAAAGCAATGCTTTCGCATTAAAGTCATACTCGCCAAGAGCCCAAATATATATTTTCAAATGACAGACTGCTAAAGCAAGATTTGGAATGAAACCAGTTGTCTCAGGCAAATATGCCTTAAGCTGATCTAAACTGTTTGCACAGTGTACAAGTTTGAAAACAATGCTATAAATTTGAATTGTAAACTCTCATCCTAATCAGAAATCGCCCATAGTTTATACAGAATCTCCAGAGGAGTGCCAACTGTTTTGAAACAAACTGAGAAATTTGTGTTTAAAAAGGAACCATGACAAGTTTAAAACAGCAAAAATTGGCAACTCTAACCAGGAAGCACTTTAGTCAAGCAAAATGCCATTCAAATTGATGTTCACAATGTTGCATAACACAGGTGAAATGCAGATTTTACAGCCACCTCGATTTCAGAGTCTTTCTGGATTATCCGGTTTACCAGAATAACAGTCATATGATAATGAAACGACAATACACCTCTGGCTGCCTGATGACACTCCCCTTGTCTCTATAGCAACATGGAGTGTCTGAAACTTAAAATATATATAATATAAACTGGAGCGCAGAAGGTTAAGGGGGGACTTGATAGAGGTCTTTAAAATGACGAGAGGGATAGACAGTTGACGTGGACAAGCTTTTCCCCATTGCGAATAGGGAAGATTCAAACAAGAGGACATGACTTCAGAATTAAGGGACAGACGTTTAGGGGTAACATGAGGAGGAACTTCTTTACTCAGAGAGTGGTAGCTGTGTGGAATGAGCTTCCAGTGGAAGTGGTGGAGGCAGGTTCGATTTTATCATTTAAAAATAAATTGGATAGGTATATGGATGGGAAAGGAATGGAGGGTTATGGTCCGAGTGCAGGTAGATGGGACGAGGGGAAAATAATTGTTCGGCACGGACTTGTAGGGCCGAGATGGCCTGTTTCCGCGCTGTAATTGTTATATGGTTATAAACCAAATGTGAATGGAATGACCTGCCGACCCATCCCCAGACAAATGAACTATCGCAGAGGGAGTGGTGTCAGTTAATGCCATTGACTATAGGTGATGGCCTATAGACAAAAGGACAAAGTGCTAGAATAATTCAGCAGGTCAGAATCTCTGGAAAACATGGATAGGTGACATCGGACCCTTCCTCAAACTGAAACAGTCAGCTCAGTTACTCCAGCACTTTGTCATTTCACTTTAAAAACTAGGCGCTAGTGCCGCTGGTCTGCACCAACAAGCCCTTCTTCACCGGTTCACGCGGCTGTTGTTGTGGGGAGTGCAGGGAAGCCGAAGGACCATCAGTGGCCAGAAAAGCAATGTTCGACCTGTATTCCTTATGCACAATGCGTATGTAATAATCTCACCACTTGCTGCAATTCTACATCATTTGCGCTTCCCCTCATCTTTAAACACTTTGTTTATTGAATGAATTTAGTTTATTACATAAAAGACAGCTTGCTGGAGAGTCATACAACCAACCCATTCCAACTTGCCTGACCAATTCCATAACAGTGATAACCCCCTTGAATGTTGACTGCATCCCTAACCTATGCACTTGAATGAGAATCATTTTTAGATTTTTAGCTACATACAGGATAGGTCAATTAAATAGTTGGAAGGCGTTTGATTCTGAGCACATTACCAAGTTGACAAGATTGCTTATTTCTTGTTCTGATCCTGTTTGAATTATTTAACAGAATGCAAACATCCTGGAAGCTAGACTATTTACCCATGAGACTAAACTGTACTTATGATACTGTCAAAAGAGAATCTCAAAGTAGGCTCGATCTCTATGAAATATGTTCCCAGACACCTTTTCAAATATCAGCACAATGTAAAACAGTTAAGGAAAAATCTTTAATTTTCAGATTTGCTGTCACGATGTCATGTGATAGGAACAGAGTTAGACCATTCAGCCCATCAAGTCTACTCCGCCATTCAATCATGGCTGATCTATACCTCCCTCCTAACCCCATTTTCCTGCCTTCTCCACATAAGCCCCGACACCCATACTAATCAAGAATCTATCTATCCCTGCCAAAAATACCCATTGACAGCCTCCACAGCCTTCTGTGGCAAAGAATTCCACAGATTCATCACTCTCTAAATAAATGTCTCCCCATTTCCTTCCTAAAGGAACGTCCTTTAATTCTGAGGCTATGACCTCTAGTCGTAGGCTCTCCCATTTGTGGAAACATCCTCTCCACATCCACTCTATCCAAGCCTTTCACTATTCTGTATGTTTCAACAAGGTACCCCCTCATTCTTCTAAACTCCAGCAACTACAAGCCCAGTGCCTTCAAACGCTCATCATACGTGAACCCACTAATTTCCTGGGATCAGTCTTGTAAACCTCCCATGGACACTCTCCAGAGTCAGCACATCCTTCCTCAGATATGGTGCCTACAATACTCCAAATGTAGCCTGACCGGCACATTAGAGCCTCAGCATTACATCCCCATTTTTTGTATTCTAGCTCCCTTGAAATAAATGCTGACATTGCATTTGCCTTCTTTACTACCGATTCGACTTGCAGATTCATATTTGGGAATTCTGCACCAGCACTCCCAAGTCCTTTTGCACCTCCGATTTCTGGATTCTCTCCCCATTTAGAAAATGGTCTAGCCTTTATTGAAACTACTAAAATGCACGACTCCACACTTTGCTGCACTATATTCCACCTGCCACTTCTTCGCCCACTCTCCCAACCTGTCCCAAAGATCTTATAGCGAAGCAAGATGGGTTACTCTCACGCAAACGTGTAGTACGCTCATGGGCGGATTCATGGGCGGTTTTATGACTCATTTTAGCAACCTGCCTCCACCATCTTGCTTCCGGCCAAAGATTGGATCCGCAACGGGGAGAGGGAGTGCGCGGCCCGGGGCAGCGTGAGAGGGAGTGCGGGGCCCGGGGAGAGGGAGTGTGGGGCCCGGGACAGCGGGAGAGGGAGTGTGGGGCCCGGGGCTGCGCGAGAGGGGATAAGGCCTAGTGTGTGTGTGAAGTTGCGGGGAGGTTTACAATGTTTCTTATTTACAATGTTTCTTATTTAATGTCCCGTGTCTAGTCTGAAATAAAGTTCATTATTGGATCAGAATATAATTGTGTGTGTTATATGATTATATACATTTATATAATTTTTATGTATGTGTGTTTATAAACATTTTATTCTTTAACAAGAATTAACAGAATTATGAACTAACAGATTTATGAATCTAACCCACACAAACTGTTGCCCCGCAACATTGATTACACTGCGAGTCGGGTCGGATCAGGTAGGCTCAGGTTGCTAAAATGGGTGTGGAAAAATGCCCAGGATCCCCTCCATAGCGTACTACACGTCAGCCCATTGCATTTCGCAGGAGTAGCCCATCTTGCTCTGCTATAAGATCTTTGCTGCAGAGTGCTTGTTTTCTCTACACTATCTGCCCCTCCACTATTTTCGTAAACTTGGCCACAAAGCCTTCAAAACCCCCTCGTCCAAATCATTAATACACAACGGAGATCATGTTGTCGACCTCCCCGTGGTGATCCCTGTCAACTGACCTCAGTCAGGCGAACGACAATAAACAGAGACTGCTTCAGAGATAATGCAACCTCAGTCGTCGCAGCTTGCAGCCCTAATGCAACCTCAGTCACCGTGGCTTGGCACCAACCTGGAGCATGGGCCCTTTTTAGGGTTGGGCCCCCTGGATGTCGAAACGGATGGCATCACCCTGCTGCAGCTGAATGCGGAAGGCCTAACCGGCTACAGTGCCTGGAGGGCATTACATAACGCCTGCTGCCTCAAATGCAAGAATACACAACGCGAAGAGCAGCGGCACTGACCCCTGCGGAACTCCGCTAATCACTGGCAGCCAACCAGAAAAGGCCCCTCTTATTGCCACTCTTTGCCTTCTGCCATCCATGCTAGTATCTGCCCTTTGATACCATGGGCTCTCATCTTGGAAATAGGTTAACTAGTTTACAAGTGGTTCAACACTTAACATATCAAGCACAATAACATGCATTTTCAAGGGAAAGAGCCCAAATGAAACTGCCATTCTGTCAAAATGCCCCCATTGTTTAGCATAACTATGGCATTGAGATGCCGTTTAATATGGATTAGGAACCTCCAAGGAAGGACTTTAGTGGTCTGCAGAACAAGATTAGAAAATGATCCAAAGTTCAGATGCCATGCATTGACCTGCAATGGCTGTTCATTTGTGAATTTTGGGTGAGAATAATCACGTTTACTCATCCAAAGTCACAAAATGTGCCTTTCCATCATTAAGAGTAAATACAAAAATATACTACTGGATAGACAATGAACTGCTAACAGTTATGAATCACAACGGGGGCAAGCCAGCATCTACAGGAGAATAACAACAAATGCCATCATGATACAAGAAAATAAGTGGAAAGCTATCTGGAATATTTAATAAACAAGAAATTTCCTAATGAATTTCAGAAAAAGTAAAATATAAATAAAACAATGCCATATTAGAGCAAATTGAAGTAATGGTTCATGGCAGTCCAATGCACACACAATCCTATTGCAAGCATAACCCCAAGTGGGAAAAGCTGACACAGAGTTTAACAAACAATTCACACAATTTTGTTTATCTATTATATTGTTATTTTCAATATTTAATTTGCTCTGAATAAAACAGGCAAACTATTTTTAAAAAAATTAAAAAAATTAGGATTACCATTTTAAATACATCAAAACAATTGTTTGTTGATGATGACAACTTATTTTTCTTCAAAGCTCCATGTATCTTGCTTGGCCTTTCACCTCTATTTCCCAATGTGACATCACAATGTTACAAAATACCTTAATTTTTTCCTGAACCAACACCAACCTAAATGAACAATATATATGATATTCCTCAGGCCGCACCAACTGTTTGACCATGCTCAAAAAGATCAATATCAAAAGATCACAAGACATACTTCGCTCCAAAACGTTGTGGTCGAGCAGCTTTCTAATACTCATGACTAATTTTAGAAGTCTCCAAATAAAATCAATTATAAATGCCAATACCAAGGTGCCAATTCCCCAAACCAGCCTTACGAAATAGGGTGGCTTAATTACTATTGTTGTGCACAATGCGTTAAAACCATAAATCTCTTTGAACACTGGAAAATAACCGTACCAAATGTATCTCAGAAAATATTGGCAAATCAGTGCAATATTGAACTACTCATTACATTTTGCCAGCTCCCCTCTCAAAGTAAATCTGGCAAGTGAATGTAGTTACACAATTTTTAATTTATTATAACAATTTAAATCCCTACCAACATCTCACAATCCAAATTTGACGTGAAATAATAACAACTTTTCCCACGGATAAGCATTACAAATGGTTAAATGTCATTCGATACTGCAATCTTGCCCATTTCTTTTGTATCCAACCTTAGTACTGTCAAGAAAAAAAGGCAAATAATTTCGCCATTTAATATAATAACCAAGATCCCAACTACACAATTAGCCTTGTACTAGTCTCGAGATTTACAATTTATTTACTTATTGATTCGAATCGTTCAGCTATCTCAGCACAAGATAATGGGATAATTTTAAGGTAATTCGTAGGATCCATCGACTTGATCAGAAATGTTAAATGACCAAAACACATTACTTTTAATACTTTGGATGAAAAAAAAGACTGCATTGTTAAAGAGAAACACACTAGGGATAATAACGAGAAATCTCAACACAGGAACAAAGCTTTAAATAAAAACAGAGGCGTCGGCCTTTGCATTGGGTCGCCACAAGCCGGCCGGTCGGCCCTACCTTTGGATAAGTGTGCAGCGTGTAAGTCATTTCGCAGGATTTCTGACACGATGCCGTGTCTCCCAAAACCGCCTCGAAGGCATCGGAAGCCAACGACGCCGCGATGAAGGAGTACACGATAAATGCGGCCAGCAGGGCAAGGCGCCGAGGGGAGCCGCGCCGAGAACACCCGCCCTCCAGCTCCGCCATCTTCCCTCTGTCTGTCTGTCTGTCTGTCTGTTTGTTGTCATCCCCGGCGCTTCCACGCCCCGCCCCGCCGCGCCGCGCCTGCGCACACTCATCCTACTCAATGTTCACTTCTTCAACACAATCTCTAACCTTATATATAATCCTTAGCGACGTACTAAACACACATACGCGCCATCATAGTTCATTTTAGATGTAAATGTTTTTTTTAAATTCTGCAAATTTACCAGAAGCGGCTGGCGCAAGGGCGTCTGGGAGTTGTAGTCCAACAGCACACTCACCCCACTTCCTCAACACAACTTCAATCCTAGATAAAACCAAAGATTATAGAGCAGGGCTCCTCTAATATCTTTGGATATAACCTTTCACGACGTACTAAACACACATGCGCCATCAAAAATGTTCGTTTTAGATGTAAATGTCATTGTTTATTTAAACGCTGCTCAGTTACCGGAAGCTGCTGGCGCAAGGGTGGCTGGGAGTTGTAGTCCCGAGTGGTCCACGGTTCCTTTGGTTCCCAGCGGCGAGGGTCGCCAGGAAAGGCAGCGTCTGCGCCGGGGGCGGGTTCATTCACTTTTATTCGTTTACAGAGAAGGCTGTGGGTCGGCGTTTTCCTCCCATGGACCGGTTCGTAGTGCGGGGCTGCGAGGCGGGCCCAGCACAGCCCCAGAGCAAGGTTTACCACCAGGCCACCCTGGAGTCGTTGAAGGTAAAGTCGGCTCCACTGTCAACGGTGGTGGTTCCCCCGAGGTCATTTCAAGCTGTGACTGAGGACATTTAGGATAATTCTCTTGTTTACTATTTGACGTTCTGTCCTGTGGTTCCCTAGTAAATCTTTGCTCATTTATCTGTCACTGAGGACATTTCGGAACAGCACCTCATATTTCGCTTGGGCAGCTAACACCCCAGCGGTATGAATATTAATTTATCTAATTTCAAGTAACCCTCTCTCTCCACCCCTTCCCAGTTCTCCGACCAGTCTGAATGATTACAATGATCACCCTAATTACATTGTATCTTTGCTTTGTTGTCAGTAGTAGGCCCCCCTCAGTCACTGACCAAAGATCCAGCTATAGGATCTTTGGTCATGACTGACCATGGGTGATGCATCCTAGTCGGATGCAAGCCTGGGCGATGTCATATGGAGGACAGGCTGTTGTCAATCAATAGTCTATTTAATTGTCATTTGGACCCCTGGAGGTCCAAATGAAATGCCGTTTCTGCAGCCATACATTACACACAAATAGACCCCAGACACAACATAATTTACATTTTACATAAACATCCATCACATAGCTGTGATGGAAGGCCAAAAAAACTTATCTCTCCACTGCACTCTCTCCCCCCCCCCCCCCCCCCCCCCCCCGCCCCCCCCCCCGATGTCAGAGTCAAAGTCAAAGCCCCCAGCTGGCGATGGCGATTGTCCCGCGGCCATTAAAGCCACGCCGGGTGGTGCGAGGTCGCACACCGGGTCTTGGTGTTAGAGACCCCGGTGTGCGCTCGCAGAGTCCCGCGGCCATTCCAAGCCGCGCGGGGCAGTGATGTAGGCCCCGCTCCAGGAGCTCTTCGACCCCGCAACTCGGGCGGGAGAAGTCGCCGTTGCAGGAGCCCTGAAAAGCGGTCTCCCTCCAGGGACCCGCGGGCTCCCGGTGCCGCCGTCCGCAGACCCGCAGTAGCAGCCTCTGCATCAGCAGCAGCAGCGGCAGCAGGCAGCGGCAGCGCTCCTCCACCGCTCCACCCGCTCCGGTCTCGGCCAGCTCCGCGACGGTGAGGTGAGTCGGCACCAGAGTCCCCGGCTTCTTCTGTTGGAGGCTGCTCCTCGTTGCAGCCCCAACGACAACTGAGACCCGAGAGAAAAGGTCGGGTCTCCAGTGCAGGGAGAGATTTAAAAGTTTCCCCCTCCCTCCCACACACACACCCCAACATAAAATAACAAAAACTACATATAAACATAGACAAAAAATAATAAAAACGCGGACAGGCTGCAGAGGCCACTGCTGACCAGAGTTGCGCCGCCTACCGGGTTGCCCATGCAGCACCAAAGGAACAGCAGGGCCGTTACAGTTTAGCAGCAGCGCTGTCGCAGGAGCTGCCAGAGCGAGGTTGTAGACAACAACGAACTGCCTTAGGGGCTCCAACTACGGATTTTCTTGAGGTTTACTCCTGGAGCCTTTTCCATGGCTGGATATGGCCACAAGGCAGTAGAGGTTTTAAATCGGAGTTTTCCCTCTTCTAGATGGACTGCCTTCCCAGGCTGATGAGCCCCATCTGCCCGAGACTCGAAGGGGCGGTGCCTTCCCATGCAGGTCTATAGCACCTGCCCACTGCCACAGAATAACAATGAGCTAGTCCACATTTTCCTTGACCTGCATCCCTTTTAATGTCTGTTTTTTTACACCTTACACTTCCTTATCTCTGTGTCTCCCTGACTCTCAGTCTGAAGCAAAGATACTAGATTTGGTCTGAAGAAGAGTCTCGACCTGAAAAGCCACCCATTCCTTCCCTCCAGAGATGCTACCTGGCCCGCTGAGTAACTGCAGCATTTTGTATCTATCTTTGGTGTAAACCAGCATCTGTGGTTCCTTCCCACACATTTAGGAGATTTCTCTGTTTACTATCTAGAGTTATGTCCTGCCAATATTTCCTAGTTAATCTTTATTAATTTATAACAACATCATTTGGAATATTGCATGTAGTTCTGGTCGTCCTGTTACAGGAAAGTTGTGGACATTGTGCAGAAGAAAGAGATGGGTCAGAATGCTGCCTGTATTTGATGGTTTCAACTTCAGGGAGAGGTTGGATAGACATGGATTGTTTTCTTTGGATCGTCAGTGGTTGCGGGAAGGCTTTATGGAAGTATATAAAATTATGAGAGGTATAGATAGAGTAGACAATCCCAGCTATTTTCCCAGGATGGAAATGTGCCAACACTAGAGGGCAGAGCTATAAAGTGAGAGGGGGGGGGGGGGGGGGGGGGGGGGGGGGGGGGGGGGGGGGGGGGGGGATGGATGTAATGGAGATGTGTGTTTTTACACAGAATGGTGGTAGAGGCAGATACATAGTGGCCTTTATGAGGCTTTTTGATAGGTGCATGGAAGTGCAGAGAATAAAGTGATGTGGATAAAGTACAGGCAGATGAGATCTGTTTAATTTGGCTTGACAGGAAATGAAACGTCAGTGCAAAGTGCCCATTCCTGTTCTGTCTGTTCTATGACATAGAATTTAGTCCCATGGGAGAAGAAAGTCCTGTTCCTCTGCTGCGTTGTTTATGGGATTATGTTCACATCCAACGCAGCAATTTAATCCGTTCAATTCCCTAAGGACCCGCAACGTATTCCATTTCACATATTTCCTTTTGTTTCTTATGCGACTCGTCTATTGCTAAAAAAAATATTTGCACTAGCTGGTTAATCTATCAGGAAATTTTGGGGATTTGGGAGAGAACCAGAGTAGACGAATTTGCAAACTCAACACAGCACCGAAGAGCAGGGTAAAACCTGGCTCGCTGGAGCTCTGTGATGTTAAATACTCCCTCTTGACTCTAATTCAAAATATTAAACATAATATTTTTTGGACGCCTTCACAAGTATTGTGGGCTAAAGGGCGGAACAGTGGCACAGCAGTACAGTTGTTGCCTTACAGCACGACGGATCCAGGTTCCACCCTGACCATGGGTGCTGACTGCAGATTTCGTGCATTCTCCATGTGACTGCCGGGTGCTCTGGTTTTTTCCACATTCCAAAGGCGTGCAGGTATGTCGGCTGATTGGCTACTGTAAATTGTTCCTTGTGTGCAGGATAGAACTGGCAGATGGAAATTGTTGATCGCCGTGGGCCAAAGGGCGTGTTTTCATGGTGTATCTCTAAACTAAACTTTAAAAAAGTACAGGTTGAGTCAACACTAACCTTTATTTTAATTCTTAAAACAGAGGGTCGTGGTGATTGAAGATATTAAGAGATTTAAATCAATATTGGAACTCCCGAATCAAACAAAGGAAAACCTAATTGAAGCATTACTGGAATTAAAGAAGAAAATACCCTCTCAGGAAGTACTTCGCTCAACAAAGATCGGTAAAGATTATTATTATGCCGTGGTGTTCAAGGTTGCCCTGAAGCCTATTTAGGAGGTGGAAACCTAGTTGAGAAAATTGGTGTTGCTTTCACACATTGTTTCAATAGGTAATAGGTGCAGGAGTAGGCCATTCGGCCCTTCGAGCCAGCTCCACTGTGATCATGGCTGATCATCCACATTCAGTACCCCGTTCCTGCCTTTTCACCATATCCCCTGTATCCGCTATCTTTAATACACACATTGCACAAATAATTTCATATTTTCCTCCTTTCACTCCTATTTCAGAGTTAACTTCCAGACAGAAAATAATATTTTTGAGTCGGCTTAAGCAGATCCCATTTTACCACATCCATTGTGTTAACATCAAATGAAAAGACAGATTTCTGCTCAGTGGAAGTTATGAAATTGGGGCTAAAGTGGAAGGGACCAAATGGTGCACAGCTGAAATATTTATCAAATATGGGCTAAGAGGTGAAAATAAATGTCTGCCATAGCCTTCCGGAGCTCCTGGTTGCCAACCATTTTAATTCCTCTTCCCATTCCCACACCGACTGTCTCCTTGGCGAGAGTGAGGCTGGAGGAACAGTACTTCTTATTCTGCCTGAATAATCTAGAACCTGGCGCATGAACATTGAATTCTCCAATTTCAGGCAACCTGCTCTCCCTCTGTTACTTTCTCTCTACTTTTGATCTATCCACGTCACCCATCACGTCTTTCTAATTCACCCCAACCCCCACCATCCAGTTTCTTCCCTCTATCCCCCACTTAGTCCATCTGTCCAACGCACACAGTCCTGTCGCTGCTTCCAAGGTGGGGTATGGAGGAGGAGGATGCGGCAGTGGGGGGAGAGGAGAGGGTGAGGGACAGAGCAACGGGAGACAGATGAAGAAACGTTAAATAAGGCCCTGTGACTGAGATTGCCTGCCACAAGCAGAAGATCATATTCTTTGTAGTTTGAGAATGTGCTAGTCACCCTAATTTGTTGCATCCTACTTTCACATGTCTGCCCCCCTATTTCTAGGTCATGCTGTAAATAGGATGCGGAAAAACGCAGACCCTGAAGTGGCCGAGCTTGCTAAAGTTATTTTCACAACCTGGAGAGACTATATAAAAGAAAATAAAAATAAACCATCCATAGAAGTGCGATGTGATTCTAAGACTGAGAGATTCAGGAATAATGCTCGAAAACTGTTCGCCAAAGTCTTGGAACTGGAGGTAATTTTTTCTTAATGCTGAGAAAGCTTTTGACTTCAGAAGCACGGTGACACAGCGGTAGAGTTGCTGCCTTACAGCGCTTGCAGCACCGGAGACTCGGGTTCGACCCCGACTACGGATGCTGTCCATATGGAGTTTGTACGTTCTCCTTGAGACCAGCGTGGGTTTTCTCTGAGATCTTCGGTTTCCTCTCACACTCTAAACCTTGTAGGTAAATTGGCTTGGTACGTGTAAATTGTCCCTAGTTTGTGTGGGATAGTGTTAATGTGCGGGGATCGCTGGTCGGTGTGGACTCGGTGAGCCAAAGGGCCTGTTTCCATGCTGTATCTTTAAACTGAATTAAACTTTTCTTCAGAAACGGTGCCCTTATTCTGGGCGAGAGACCAGATAAATTCCTTTCACAATTTTGTACACCTCTATAAGATCATCCTCCTGCGATCCAAGGAATAGAGTCCAAGCCTGCTCAACCTCTCCCTATAGCTTAAGCCCTCAAGTCCTGGTAACATCCCCGTAAATCTTCTCTGCACCCTTTCCAGCATGTCATCTTTCACATGGTGCCCAAAACTGAATACAATACTTTAAATGTGGCCTCACCAATGTCTTGTATAACATGACCTCCCAACTTCTATACTCTATACTCTGACAAAGGCCAAAGCCATTTTGACCACCCTATCTACCAGTGGTGCCACTTTGCAGGAGAGCACATATGAACCTTTCAAGCCAAATCTGGTACTCCATTATGGTTGTGGCAGCTACACTGATCACAATTAGCTCCACCTCTTGGTTTGGTGGAGAGTCAAGTCAAGTCAAGTTTATTTGTCACATACACATACGAGATGTGCAGTGAAATGAAAGAGAGTTTAAAAAGTCTCCGTTTGCCCTGGAGTTTAGATTTAAGAGGATTTCCCTGTCATACTTTGTTAGTACTAGGGAGTTAGAACTTAGAAATAAGTTAAAAAGGAACATAAAAGTTAAAAACACACACAATTTTCGTGGAGCTGCCACAACGGCGACTGGACAGGGCCGCGCCATTCTCCTACCGTTGCTGCAGCAGGATTTTCCATATTTTAACATTGTAATGCATGCATGTGACAACTGTGATCTTGCTAACTTGCACAATGCTATCATCCAATGGTTCTCTCTGGAACCACTGGCTGGAGAAGGCATGATTTAGGTCATTGGTTTGTAGAAATAATAATAATATGCTGGATTTATATATGTTTTGTAGATTGGACATCCTCTGATTGAAAACTTAGAACAAGAGGTTTTTCATCAGTGTTCTCGTTTGATCAATATTCCCTATCGAAGGACAATACGAACATTGATTTTTACTTTAAAACACAAGTCAGAAGTCCGAGAGTTTTTTAAAACCTACAAGTTACCAGTGAAGCAGCTTGTTGAAAATCACAAGAAATGTTGACAATTTGAAAAAAAGTTTTTACATGAATTGTGAACTTCCACAAATGTTTCCTTAAACTGTAAACTAATTTTTTAAAGTACCGGCAAATAACTAAATGTGTGCACCCTGTCATTAAATACCTACATTTGCACAGAGCTGCCACAGCATTCTGGAAATCCAATTTGATCAAGAGTGTTTTATCGTCATATTATGTATACAATATTGTATTGATTATATGGTTTTGTAATATAGTAACATTTTGTAATAGTAAAATTTACTTGTTCCATCTGTACAATGCATTACAATTTGTTTAACTCCTAGCAATGTATCCGTGTATCTTAATTAATTTATTTAGGAATTGGAAAAATTAGAATTCATGGGGTGGGACAGTTTTCCTTGGAGGGAAGGAGATGAAAGCTTGACCTTGTGAAAGTTTGTAAAATCATGATGGACATAGATGTGAACAATCATAGCCTTTTGCCAGAGTAAGGCAGTCTAAAACTAGAGGGCAGAGATGAAAAGTGCAAGGGGAAAGCTTTTCACACAGAGTATGCAGAATAAGCCGTCAGAAGAAATTGTCAAGCTGACACAATTGTAATGTTTGTAACACATTTGGACAGACAGCAGAATAAAGTGGGTACTTCAATATTATATCTCATAGAGGGAAATTATTCAAGAATGTGTTAAGCCTTCTTGAATAAATGCAACATCCTCCCTGACCCTTTTGGAATTCCCTATCTACTATCACTAAAACTGGAGGAGGAACATTCAGAATAGTATTGACAAGGTTGTGTACTGGAGCCTGCAAAAGCCCTGCATAAGTGACAGACATCACAAACCTCCCAGCCTTCTGCTGAAGAGAGCAGTTCCCTCTGTCACTTCACTTTAAACTATAGTGATGGTCTTCAACTCAAAATGATGGTAAAGTTTGTTTCTGATGGACCAACCTATTATACTGCAAAGTACTGACTCAACAAAAGGCTGTGTATGGAGTAACAGGATGAAGATTCCTTTCTGCTTTCTGTAAATAATTGATTTTGGAGGTAACTTGAAGACTAGACTGTTTTCAACTTAATGTACTTTCTACGTCCACAATATATTGATTACTTTTCACTATATATGCCTGAATTTGATACATCCTCAATTTAAGAAGCTGTTTAGTTTACATATGAACATAGCTGGAGTTATAGATGATGTCCTTGTCCAGCGAGGGGAAGATTCAGAATTGATATGATTCCTGCCAATAAATTGTGCCTTGTATTCAACATTGATTTGTCCTCCTAATGGCACAGGCTTAAAGTGCTCAATAGTTTGCTACTATTCCCATTATTTCATTTTTATTATCATTAAAGGGAATTGACAAAGTCAATATAGAAAAGGCCAAGTTATTCGAGCCTTTCAGGAGTGAAGATAGTAAACACTTCTTTAAGCAAAGTATGCTAGAAGTTTGCAACTCTGTAAGTGGCAGTTGATGCTGGCTAAATGAGCATTTATAGATTTTTGTTAATCAAAGATATGGAAATGGGGGCATGGAAAGGAGAGTGCAGGTTTGAGGTGCTTACTGACTGCATCCAAATGTCAGACAGTTTTCGGTTAAGGGAAATTGAATCCGCCAGGGAATTGGTATTTGTTGAAGGTAGACAAAACTGCTGGAGAAACTCAGCGGGTGCAGCAGCATCTAAGGAGCGAAGGAAATAGGGCAACGTTTCGGCCCGAAACATTGCCTATTTCCTTCGCTCCTTAGATGCTGCTGCACCCGCTGAGTTTCTCCAGCACTTTTGTCTACCTTCGATTTTCCAGCATCTGCAGTTCCTTCTTAAACAATTGGTAGACAGGTCTGGTGGACAGTGACACCGGGAGCCCGCGGGTTTCCGCAACGGCGACTTCACCCGCCCGAGTCGCGGGGTCGAGGAGTGCCTGGAGCGGGGCCTTACATCATCGCCCGGCGCGGCTTCAACGGCTGCGGGACTTTGCTAACGCCCGCCCGGGGCTCCAACAACAATACCCGGAGCAGGGACTTGCATCACCCGGCGCGGCGTTAATGGCCGCGGGACAATTGCCATAGCCCGCCGGGGGCTTTGTCTCTGACATTGGGAGGGGAATGGGAAGTGCAGGGGAGAGAAAGTTTTTTTGCCTTCCATCACAGCGAGGAGGAGATGCACTGTGATGGATGTCTGTGTAAATTGTGTTGTGTCTTGGGTCTTTTTTTCTTGTGTGTATGACTGCAGAAACAACATTTCATTTGAGCCTCTATGAGGTTCAAGTGACAAATAAATTGTATTGTGCTGTGTATTGTGTATTGGTATTTGTTATCAACTTGCTCACACCCATGTTCTCCACAAGGGGCCACTGAAAAAGCAAGGTTGACACAGGATGAACAGTCTTTTAGATAATGTGCCAGAAAGCTTTTCATGCTCACGTAAGTATACCCCAACAAATTTCAGTGGCTTCATGAAAGGAGGTCAAATTGAATTGCCATTATGGAAAGATATGTAAGTTTATCTGCATTGGTTTCAAACCTTAGCTTTTGCTAAGTTAACATAACCTGACATAATAATTGAAGTAGAAACCACAGGTAATGGAACAAAAAGCAGAATGCTGAAAGAACCCGATTGGTCTTGGAGCATCTGTGGATGCAAATGATACAAGTCACTGTTTTGGATCAAGACCCTGCATCTGGACAGAGAGAAGGGGAAAGATTGCCAGTATACAGAAGCATGAGGGCAGGGATGGGTGGGATAGAGGCTGGTAGGTAATAGATGGAGTGTGGATGATCTCCATCTCTTCAAAGAGATCTTCAGTCTCTGGTCTTCACATCATAGATAATACAGTGGATAATTAGTGGAAATAAACAGTTATGTTTGTCTTGATGTGTCAGAAGGTTGGTATAATGATTGAGTAATGAATGTATTGAGTATAATTAAAACATAACCATTTGGTTTTCATTGTTGCTTTTTATTTCTCTAATATTAACTGCATCTTACTCTATAGAAAGATTGCTAAATTAGCTTTATCATGTTTGACTACATCAACTTTGTTGATGTCAGCTGGTTCAAAGGAAGCAAAGCTGATTTGGCTAACACATCAGATAGAACATTCTCTTGCTAACTCACCAGGAGACACATAGATTTTGACAAATTGATTATGGACCCTCATTCTACAGTGATGTAGATCAGTGCATGTTCCTTTAACCATAGTGACCTCCCGTATTACTAACCACTCCCCATTGTCTCCAGTATAATTGTAGTGTCCCCACCTCTAGCTCGCTCTCTAGCTCCAGTGATGACCACGGACAGCTACAGCATAGTGATAAACAGTTACCTAAATAAATAGTTACAGTAAAAGACTTGTGTGTGCAGTAAGTCATTTTACATGGTGTCACAGCGGTAGACTTGCGTCTCCTGTTCATCGGTTTTTTATTTTATTATTTCTTTCTCCCAGTCCTTCCCTCCGTTCCTTTTATCATGTCCCACCACTGTCGTCGACCAGACACGTTGGTGTTCGACATGGACATTGTCCATCGCTGGACCGTGTTCCAGCGCGATTACGAGCATTACATTGCTATCGCCCATCCTGATGCCACTCCTGCTGTACAGGCTCACCTATTGCTTAACCTCGCGGGACCTGCAGCTATGGATCAGTATGCATCGTTCCATTTCGCCGCCGGAGAGGACCGCAACGACCCGGTATGTCTCCTTAATAAGTTTGCTGCCCTCTGTGATATACCCACCAACAACATCACCGAACGCTTCAAATTCTTCCAGAGGCAGCAGCTGCCAGGCGAGCCTGTCGGCACTTACATTGCCGCCTTGCATCACCTGGCTCAGCGCTGCCGCCTTGACACAATCACCCCTGACGAATTAATTAGGGACGTCCTGGTCAATGGTCTCCGCAACGATAGACTGCGTGAGCAGCTCTTAGTGAAACCCGATCTGACACTGCGGGATGCTATGTATGCTGCACGCATGTCCGAAGCCGTTGGTTCCGTGTCCAGACAGGCTCCCCAGGACATTAACTTCACCGGTCAAGCCGGTCGCCTGACTACGCGACGCAACCCCGCGGCTCTCCCCATGAAGGTCGCCACCTCCACTGTCCCGCGACGCTGCCCTAACTGTTTTTTTACGGCTCATCCCTCAAACATTTGCCCCGCACAGGGCAAGACCTGTCTTTCCTGTGGCAAACTCGGCCACTTTTCTGCCGCCTGCCGTTCCCGTGGGAAGCCAGTCCCTGCTCCAAGAAGGAGTCTAAACAACCTCGCCGAACTAAACAACATTGCACTCCCTGATAGCGCTCTGCTTCCTCAGTACGAGCTGGAGGAGCTCCAAGACTCTGATGCACTCCCCTCTCGTGAAGACCCAACTATTTTTTCACTCTTGGGTACACCTGCTCTGATTACGGATCCCTCTGTGCATGTTACTGTGAACGGCCATTCCTTTTCAGCCAAGGTCGATACTGGCGCTTTCGCCAATGTTATGTCAATAAGCCTTTTCAAGCAGATCAGATCTGGTGAGAAAGTTCTTCCTGGCGACACCTGCCTCCATGCCTACGGGGGGGGCGTCCTGGTTCCCGTGGGTAAGGCAACTCTTAGCTGCACAGTTCTAGAGACCTCTCGGCCCCTCACTTTCCACCTTCTGGACTCTGACAACGTCACCCTGCTGGGCGCCCGTGCGTGTCAGGACTTGGGGCTAGTCTCATTCCACCACAGCATTCACCTGGTGCAGGCTCCCATGGACCCACTTACCGAATACCCCGACCGCTTTGATGACGTTCTGGGCAAGCTGCCCTGCGACTATAAGATTGTTGTCGACCCGAGCGTCGACCCGGTGATTCGGCCGGCACACCGCGTCTCCTTTGCCATGAAGGTGGAGTCTACTCTGCGCGATATGGTGACCATGGGCATCCTCAAGGAGGTGTCCATCCTCATGGTGGGTCTCCACCATGGTCGTTGCAGCCAAGAAGGACAAAAGCGAGATCCGGATCTGCATTAACCCCAAGGACCTCAACCTTGCCGTCAAGTGCCCCCACTACCCCATGCGGACGGTAGAGGACGTTGCTGCACAGGTCGGCCCTGCTACTGTCTTTTCAGTCCTAGACGCCAAGAGCTCCTTCTGGCAAATCCCTCTGGACGAACGCTCCTCATTCCTCACCACTTTCAGCACTCCCTTCGGCCGGTTCCGTTTCCTCCGCATGCCGTTTGGAATCAACTCTGCCAGCGAGGTTTTCCAGCGCACCATGGAGCAGCTGTTTGCCGGCTTACCGTGCGCCATCATCGTGGATGACATTCTGGTGTACGGGAGGGACGTCGCTGAGCACGACCTGAACCTCCGCAAAGTCCTGGACAGGGCGCGGGTGATAAACCTCAAGCTGAACCCGAAGAAATGCCGATTCCGGGTCCCAGAAGTCACTTACGTTGGCCATGTCTTCATGGCAGGGGGTCTCAAGCCCGACCCCCAGAAAACGTCAGCGGTCACTGACATGCCCGCTCCTACCGACGTCCCTGGCCTGCAGCGCTTCCTGGGCATGGTCAATTACCTGGGTAAGTTCATACCCGACCTCAGTGAACTGAGTGCCCCCCTGCGGGAACTAATCAAAAAGGACTCCGCGTGGGTCTGGCTCCCGCACCACCAGTCGGCTTTCGTGACTCTGAAGTTGAAGCTTGCCGCTACCCCGACTTTGAAATTTTTCGACCTGCACCGACCCATTATCCTCACTTGTGATGCCTCCAAGTTTGGTCTCGGTGCCGCTTGTCTGCAGCTTTATGACAACCTTCAGCTGCCCGTCTCCTACGCTTCTCGCACCATGACCCCTGCCGAGCAGCGCTATGCCCAGATTGAAAAAGAGCTGCTTGCCGTGGTCTTCGCTTGCTCCAAGTTTAAAGACTACATCCTCGGCAACTCTTTCACCATCGAGACTGACCACCAGCCGTTGGTGACAATCCTGAATAAACCTATCCATGTTGCTTCTTCCCGGTTGCAGCGCATGATGCTGCAGCTCCAACGTTTCACGTTCCAGATCGTCTACCGTAAGGGCAAAGACATGTTTGTAGCTGACACCCTGTCTCGTGCTCCGCTGCCTTCCGTTGTCCGCCACCCGTACGAATCCTCCGACCTTCTGGTACTAAACGTCAACATTGTTCCTTCACAGCAAATGCAGTCCCTGGTCCAACACACTGCTGATGATCCTGCCCTGCAACAACTTGCGGACGTTATCCGCCGTGGTTGGCCTGAACGTCGCTCCGAACTGCCTGCTGGCGCTGCACCATATTTCCTCGTTCGCGACGAACTGGTGCTTCACGCCGGCGTGGTGGTAAAGGGTCACAAAGTCGTGGTGCCTGCCGCACTCCGGGATCATTATTTCCAGACTGCTCACAGCAGCCACCCTGGGGTGGAAGCTACTCTATCCCATGCCCAAAGCCAATTCTACTGGCCTGGCATGGCTCAGGACATCCGTGACAGGGTCTCCGCCTGCGCTGCCTGCAACACCCTGCACCCCCATCAGCAGCGCCAGCCTCTCCTGCAGCCGCCGGCTCCAGAGCTCCCATGGATGGCCATTGCCACCGACCTCTTTGAGTGGCGCGGAAAGCACTTCCTGGTCCTCGTGGACTCCTATTCCAGCTGGTTTGAGGTCGACCAGCTGACCTCCATCACCTCTGCCGCCGTCATCGGGAAACTTCGCCGCCACTTCGCCACCTTCGGCTCCCCGGTGACCCTCCGGTCCGACAACGGCAGCCAATTCTCCAGCGACGAGTTCAAGACCTTTGCTGCCCGTTGGAACTTTCACCACATCACCAGCAGCCCCGAGTTTCCTCAAAGCAACGGACTTGCTGAGCGGGCCGTACGTAGCGCCAAGGAGCTGCTTGAACACTGCCGCCTGTTCCGTGCCGATTTCCACCTTGCCCTGCTCAACCTCCGCAACATTTCCCGCGACCCTGCGCTCGGTTCCCCTGCCCAGCGCCTTATGTCTCGCACCACCAGACCTCCCCTGCCGGTCTCCCAGCAGTCCCTCAAGCCCTCCGTACAAAATCCTGCCACTGTCACTGAGCGCATTGCCAAAAAACAGGACACCCAGAAGCGCTCCTTTGACAAATCTGCCCGGCTACTTCCACGTCTGCTCCCGGGGCAGGTTGTCCGGATGCAATCCCCCACTGGCCACTACCGCCTGGCCGTCGTAGTCGGCGACGCCGGTTCTCCGCGCTCCTACTTCGTCGACTACGAGGGGGCTATCTACCGTCGCTCCCGCCAGCACTTACTCCTTGTGAATGAGCCCGCTCCGCCTCCCGCGGATCCTTCTCACCCCCCCATCTCTTCTCGACCTCCCGTTGCCCCTCACGCCCCGTCTACACCTCGCATGGCATGCACCCTACCCTCACAACTGTCCGCCCGTTCCCCTGCCTCGCCTGTCAAGCCAGCATCGCCCGCAAAACCTCCCTCCCCTGCCAAGCCTGCTTCTCCACCCGCAGCCCCGCATTCTCCTCCGCCCGCCTCCCCTGCCCATCCCCCGGCTGCCATCCCTTCTGTTCCCGACGATGAGGAGGAGGGCGGTTTACGCACCCGCTCTGGCCGGCTGGTCAGGCCGCCTGTCCGCTACGCGGAACTCGCATAGTATTGTACTGTTGCCGGTGCGGTTGGTGTTCGTAGCGCATGAGCCGTGGTCACTCTGTATAGTACCTGCCACGCTTTTGTTTCCAAGAGGAAGGATGTAGATCAGTGCATGTTCCTTTAACCATAGTGACCTCCCGTATTACTAACCACTCCCCATTGTCTCCAGTATAATTGTAGTGTCCCCACCTCTAGCTCGCTCTCTAGCTCCAGTGATGACCACGGACAGCTACAGCATAGTGATAAACAGTTACCTAAATAAATAGTTACAGTAAAAGACTTGTGTGTGCAGTAAGTCATTTTACAAGTGATAATCTATCTGCACAGTCGCGGTTTAACAGTAAGAAATAGATACAAAAGTTAACACATAAACATGATCCTACATGAGTATTTAGCAGCACACAAACCCACGTGAAGTCTTGGAAAAAACGCCGAAAAAGACAAGGCAATCAAAGAAAAGGAAGATGTGGGAGATATCTCTCAGTTTCTATACAAAATTGAGCAAGTTCAAGTGATCACAAAAGTAAATGATTCCTTTAAAGTACATACATCATTCAACAAGTAAGTTTACAAATTGTTCTAAAGAAATGTTCAATAATTTTGTACAGCTTTAATCATTCCACACCAGACACATTTCTAAAAAGAGTAGGACTAGAACTTTAGGGCTTATTAAAATCTTTTTTAAACCAGGAATAATCCCCATGGCCTTTCTGAGACTGTTAAAAATCTTCTATATTGATCAAATAGAGATGCAAACTTCATGACAGTTGTAATTGATTTATTTAGCCAAGTATGAAAACAAAACAAGTATGTAAATCATACGAGGAATTTGATTTGCCATACAATCATACCAAAAAAGCAACAAGACACGTAACCACATAATATTTAAAATAAACAACCATCACAGCGACTCCTCCACATTACCCACCGTGATGGAAGGTAGAAAGTCTTATCTTCTTTCTTCCTGTTTCTCCTGCGGCCGGGGTAATCGAACCATTCGCAATCAGAGCGATTGAAGCTCCTGCAGCCGACGATGGAAGCTCCCACGTCGGGACGACTGAAGCTCCCGCAGCCGGGGCGATCGAAACTCCCGCGGCTTGGCGCTCCCAAAGCCGGTCCCTAACAGGGACCGCGAGCTCCACGATGTTAAAGTCCGCAGGTTCCTGCGGTTGGAGCTTCTGAGGTCGATCCCTGGCAAAAGGACCGCCAGCTCCGAGATGTTAAATCCACAGGCTCCCACGCTTGGAGCTCCCAAGGTCGATCCCCAACAAGAGGCCGCCAGTTCCACCATGTTAGGCCACAATGCAGACGGAGATACAATAAAGGAAAAAGTTGCATCTCCGTCGAGAAAAGAGATTAAAAAATTGAGGTCTAACCTGAATCTTGTACAAAGACAAGATGGTTTACTTTATATTTTTAATAATTCTATTTGTGGAAGCTAATAATCTATTTGTTTAGGCCACAATCTCGTAATATTGATCATTTTCTTTTAGGTGCTTCTGAACTGTTGTATTTATAAATCAGCAGAATATATCGTGTAATTACACTTGGTACTTATCCTATCCAAGTACATTGCATTGTGATTGATTACCTATGTTCAAACTTTAATCAGAATTAAGCGTAATCAACAAACAGATTTAAATTTATTTACATAAATTGTGTCTATTGTGCAATCCAATCACCCACAAAACATGGTAATATTAATTACAAAGAGTTTTGCAATCATTTTGAAATTAACAGAAAGTTAGTAACAAGTCTGATCCTAAAGGAGCTTCAGGTAGGTACCTATGATGATCCGATTCTCAAAAGATGCACTGGGAGGTAATTCAATCAATTTGTTTCTCATGCTTCTCCAATCCTAATATAAAATCTGCTAAAAGAGGTAGCTAAAGGAGGTGAAGAAGCAAAAAGTAAAGTGCAGTGACTGGATGTATCATCGCCTGGTTCGGCAACTTGAACGCCCAGGAACAAAGAAGGTTGCAATAAGTGGTGAGCACTGCCCAGTCCGTCACAGGTGCTGACCTCCCCACCATCGAAGGGATGTACAAGAGTCCATAGCCATCGGTTCCTTCGGAATTCTTCCTGTTGCCTCCAACCTCGGTCTAAACTTCAGATTGCCCTATTGGCTTTCTTCCCAAATTCCATAAGCAGGGTTGCTCATGCAAACTGCCTGTTTCAGTCATTTCTTGCTTTAGAACTAATTTCTTCCTGGATCAACTTGATTTTTGAATCCCCTTTTCTCGTCCCTTCCTCTTTACTTCCAATGGATATAGACAGTGCCCTCTCTTATTTTAATAGTTAGCAAATCGCTGTTAAAGCTTTAGTTTGAACAATGGATTTCATTTCAATAGACAATAGCTGCAGGAGTAGGCCATTCGGCCCTTCGAGCCAACACCTCCATTCAATGTGATCATGGCTGATCACCCCCAATCAGTACCCCGTTTCTTCCTTCTCCCCATATCTACTGACTACTCCGCTATCTTTAAGAGCCCTATCAAGCTCTCTCTTGAAAGTATCCAGAGAACCGGCCTCCACTGCCCTCTAAGGCAGAAAATTCCACACTCACAACTCTCTGTGAGAAAAAGTGATTCATTTTGCACTTCTTGGGGATTAATTACTGGAATGGCATTCACAAACCTACATTATACAGTAGAACTAGCAACTTGAGTTTAAATCCTACGCTGGCTATGAAGCAATTTAAGTTCAAGCCTCTTACTTTAGTTACGTATTAGCAAATAATGGTCTCCCCAGTTTTGATAACACCTTACTGTACAAATAGTTTCCCTTTAACCTCTATTTCCAGAGTCAAGCAATGTTCTTCTCAGGAATGAAACTAAAGCAGAGATTAATCTTTAAAGATGCAGACAATGATTGTGATTACACTTCTGGTACAGATGTTAAATCTTGTTCCTTTTAAACACAACAAAGTAATATTGAGAAGTTGCCAGATAAGGTGACAACATATAAAAATAAAATATTTGATGCTGTGAACATTGGGGTCTGTGACCCCCATCTCAGGATCAACATTTCCATGTGTCCACCCTAACATATCTGATTGGGGTTACAACTGAATGCTTTTGACTAAATGGATATCAGATCCAGAAACAAAGACTATTGGCCAACCTTTCCCCAGTGGAATAAATATAAATGGTGGTGTCATAGTACAAAGCATCTGTCCAATCTTAAGTGTTAGATGGAGTGTATTGTCCTAGCCAGCACTGCAGCACGCAGAAAGTACAAACTGGAGAGTCCGTCCCCTGCAGTGTTATGTGGGGCTGCACAGTGGCACAGCGGTGGAGTTGCTGCCTTACAGCACCAGAGACCCGGGTCGATCCTGACAATGGGTGCTGACTGTATGGAGTTTGTACATTCTCCCTGTGACCGCGTGGGTTTTCCCCGGGTGCTCTGGATTCCTTCCACATTCCAAAGACTCACAGGTGTCTTGGTTAATTATCTGTAAATTGAAATTTGTCCCTAGTATGTAGGATAGTGCTGGTGTACTGATCGTTGGTCAGCGGTGCGGACTCTGTGGGCTGTTTCCATGCTGTATCTCTATAAGTCTAAAGGATGGACCTTAGAGATAAGAAAGGTACAAGCATTCTAATGTGATTGTACTCCAATTGTAAGTGGCACCAGGGAGGCAACTCACCCTGTCGCAGAATCTGCTGCGTGTCCCTCTAACCATCGAGCCTCCTCTCACTATCTCCCTGCCTGACCTCATCCTACCCTGCTGTTCCTCCGATCCCCGGCCAGTGCCACAGACCTGGCTGCTACTGCTGTCCCCATAATGGTCATCCCCCTCAACAGTATCCAAAAGGGGTATACCTGTTTTACAGGGCAATGGTCACAGGGGATTCTTGTTTCTCACTTTCCTGGTGGTCACCCATCTATTCTCTGGCTGCACCTTAGGTGTGATCACCTCTCGATACTTCACTCTCCCAGATGAGCCTGAGGTTGTCCAGCCGCAGCTCCAGTTCCCTAACATGGTCTTCAAGAAGGTGCACATGGAGACACCACCTGCAGATGTAGTCCTCAGGGACACTGGCCATCTTGCTGAGTTCCCACAGGCCGAGCGCTCCACTGCACTAGCTTACATTCCCACCTACACCAGCGCCAGGTTGTACTCTGAAACAAACACAGTGATAGACCAAACCTTCTCCTGCCCTCACCATAGCTTCCTCATGCCCAAGCCTCTTGAGCCAAAGCCTCAATGTCCCACTCTTACGATGACCGCTCTCACTATGGCTGCTCCCACTTAGGCTTTTGATTGACAAAAGAAATGTGGGGAGACTAATAGTGTTTTTTTTTCAAAATCTGCAGTTAAGATTTGAAATACACTGCCTGAAGCAGTTTTCAAAAGGGAATTGGATAGGTAATCGGAGAGGCAGAAATTTCAAGGAATAGGAGGAAAGAGACAGAATGACAATGTTAAAAAGGACAACTGGAATGCTCTATGAAAAGGTTTACAGACTACATGGACCAATTTGTCTGTTGTAAGAAACTATCTAATAATTTTATGAAAATGTGGAACAGGGAAGAACTTGGAAAGTGGAAATTACTGATGCCAAGTCTTTTTGAGAGAGATGAAATGAAACTTTTTGTTGAATAATTGTTCTGTTGAGGCTTGTTCACACATAAATGCTAAGTTTCTATGTTTCTAATGCAAGGTCAAATTGTCTGTTGGTTATGTCACTACAGCAGAACGAGTCCAATGATAGCAATCAACATGAGAAGTCCAGCTAAAACACAAATACCAATGAAGACAATGTCGCTGGTATCTTGCATCTTGGAATCATCTGATCCATCTACCATCTTTGACTCCTCGGGATTTGAATCCTCCAAACTGACAGCCAGCTGTTGAAGTTGGTACAGTTCTGTATCTGTAATGATGTTGTAGGAAGCTGCTCTTGTTTTGATATTGCACTGCACCTCATATTCTTGGGTGTCACCTCGTGCTCCATCAGCAAAATGGATATACAAAATGTTCACAAAAATGGTGATGTTCTTGATTCTCTGCAAAGTGAAAACTGAATTAAGGACCAAGATTTCAATTGCTTTTTACACATGGCCTGACAATAATGTGAACACTGGGATTAGGAACAGGAGTCAAACACTCAAGCCCGCTCCATCATTTAATAAGAGCATGGCCGATCTGATTGTAATCCCAATTCCACATCCCCATCTGCTTGTAATCCCCTTTCACCTCTTGCTTATCAAGAAATTCTTCCTCGAAGGGTGGTGGAAGCAGAGCCTATTTATTTTTAAGGTACAGGTAGAGCTCGTAACTACCCGAGTGATAAACATTTGCTAACTTCCATCTTACATGGGCAATCCCTTATTTCTAAACAGTAGCCCCTTGTCTAGATTTCCCATCAAGAAGGAAACGGTGGTGCAGTGGTAAAGTTGCTGCCTTACAGCGCCAGAGACCCGGTTTTGATCCTGCCTACGGATGCTGTCTGAACAGAGTTTGTGAGTTCTCTCCGCGACCCCATAGTTTTCCCTGGATGCTCTGGTTTCCTCCCACACTCCAAAGACATACAGGTTTGTAGGTTAATTGACCTTGATTAAAAGATTGTAAGTTGTCCCTAGTGTGTAGGATAGTGTTACTATATGGGGATTGTTGGTCAGCGTGGACTCGGTGGGCCGAAGGACCTGCTTCCACGTTGTATTTCTAAACTAAATTAAAATGATTTAACCGCCTCCCTGAATCATGTGAAGGTCCTTCTGGATTTTATCTGTTTCAATCAAATCCCCTCACGTTTTTAAGCTCCAAAAGCTTAACTTGTCCAACTTGTCCTCATAAGACAACTTGCTCTTTCCCAGTAGAACCAAAATGCTGGAGTGACTCAGCGGGTCAGGCTGCATCTCTGGAGAGAAGGAATGGGTGACGTTTCGGGTCAAGACGCTTCTTCAGGTTTTCGCTCTTTCCCAGTGACAGTTTAGTATGCCATCTGTGAACTTTTTCCAATGCATTCACCTTCTCCCTCTAAATAAGGAGATTAATACTCCAGATATGGTCTTATCAGTTACTCTATAGAACTGAAGCATTATCGCCACACCTTTGAATTCATTTCTCCATGACACAAACAACACTTAGTCACAGAATCGTTGAACTGTACTACATGGAAGCAGACCCTTCAACTCGCCTTGTCCATGCCGACCAAATTGGCATATTAGGCTAGTCACATTTGCCTGCATTTGGCCAATAGCCTTCTAAAGAATTCTTACTCATACGTCTGTCCAAATGTCTTTTAAAAGTCATAATTGTTTCTGCTTTGATAGCTTCCTCTGGCAGCTCAATCTTTCCCCTTTACCCTTAAGCTTTAGAATCCATTATCCTGGGAAAGACACAACTCCGTCTGCTCCCACTGACATGTAAGGTTTCACCATGATGTCCCAACGTTTGTACTCTTTACCCTTCTCAATGAAAGCAAGTGTGCCAGATTCTTTCTTCACCTCACTGTCCAGCTGACTTGCTACGTTCAAGAAACCATGCACCTTTATTCCCAGATCTCTCTGTTCTGCAACATTTTCTGGTGCTCTAGCATTTACACGTCCTGTCCTGGTTTAACATTCCAAAGTGCAACTTCTCACGCATGTCAGAGTTAAATTCCATTTGCCATTCCTTGGCCTAGGTTCACCTGATCTAGATCTTGTTGGAAACTTACATATTCTTCCTCTCTCTCTCTCTGCTGTACCACAAATTTTAGTGATATCTAACAATATCTAACAATGTTAACTACATTGTCATCCAAATCATTAATCTGGATAAGAGTGGACTCAGCACCGAACTCTGGGTCTGTGACCATACCACTGGTCACAGGTCTCCATTCAGAAATACAACATTCCACAACTACCCTTTGACTCCTTCCTTCAAGTCAATTGACTAGCTCGTCTTGGATTCCATGAGATCTAACCTTCCAGACAAACCTACTATGCACAAATTTGGTGAAAGACTTGTCCGTATAGACAATGTCCACTGCCCTGCCCTCATCAATCCTCGGTGACATCTTCCAAAGGCTATCAAATTTGAGAGAGACAATTTTGCAGGGCCAAAGCCACGATGACTGTCCTTAATCACTCCATACCTCCGTAATTTGCTTTAAAACTGTCAATACCTCCTGTTTGGTAATTTATATATGGTTCTAAATATCACAACTATGTCTCAATTCCTTCGTTTCTCTATCATCTTCTCCTCAGAAAAAAACCTGATGAAAAGTATTAATTTAATATCTCCTCCTATCTCCTATGGCTCTAAACATAGAGGGTTGTGCTGATCTTTAAGGGGACCTATTATTTCCCTAGTCAACCTTTTACTCTAAATAAATTTGTAGAATCTCTTCGGATATTTTTTACCTTGCCTGCCAGCTCCATTTCATATCCTTTTTTTGCCCTCCTGATTGCTTTGTTAAATGTACTCTTCTTATAATCACGGAGAGATTAGATTGATCCCGACTACCTAAATCTCACGTACGCCTCCTTCTTTTTCCCCAACCAGAGCTTCAACATCTCTCGTCAACTAGGGTTCCCTAAACTTACCAGCTTTGCCCTTCACCCTAACAGGAACATGATGTTCCTATAAGCTTGCTAGCTCACTTTTGAAAGCCTTCCATTTGCTGACCAGCTTCTTTCCTACAAACGGACTCAACCAATTGATTTCTGAAAGTTCCTGCCATATGCCTCCAAAATCAGCCCAATTTAGGACCTTAATTTGCAGTTCAATTGCATAATTCTCCATAACTACTTTGAAACTAATAGAATTATGGTCACTGGTCCCATGGAGCTGCCGCACTGACACTCAGTGATTTACGCCACCTTGTTCCCTAACAGGAGCTCCAGTGTTGTGTCCTCTCTAGTAGGGCCCTCAAGATCATGGTAGTCTCTCCTGCCTCAACTCTCTCGTCTTCTTCTTCTTCTTACGTATGGCGTGCACAGCCTAAAGTTGTCGGACAACTTGTTCTATTTGATCTTATTTGATCGTGCACGGCTGGTTGATTGCATTCGTCGAAACAGTGCGGACCACGTGAAGGTTGCAATCTTCCACCCCAACTCTCTTGTGATAAAGTTAAAAGGATTGGAGCAAAATGTGTCAAGCGGTGATTGTCCAAAACAAAAACAATTAATGCAAAGAGCATTGAGGAGGTCAAGTATAGGCAGTATAGACAGGGAGAGAAATGTTTCAGGTCAACGATCCTTCATCAGAATAAATCAGAAGATGTAATGTATTGCAGCAAGACAGGAAGGTAAAGTAGTCAAAGTGTTTAAGAAGGAACGGCAGACGTTGGAAAATTGAAGGTACACAAAAATGCTGGAGAAACTCAGCGGGTGCAGCAGCATCTATGGAGCGAAGGAAATAGGCAACGTTTCGGGCTGAAACCCTTCTTCAGACCCACTGGATATTTCCTTTTATCAGTTGAAGCACAGAATATAAGAGTGTGGAGACCATCCTAAAACTGTATAAGATACAAGTTAGGCACAATTCGTATACTGGGTATAGCTTTTATCACCACATTAAGCACGGGATGTGATGTAATGTATTGTGATATTTCCCCAGTTCCAATGAGAGAACATTGTCCTGCAATAATCATTCTGCTTCCCTCATAACAGGTGCAGCATGAGCTGCTGAATACATAGCCTTTTTAGATGTTTCGTCGCTTTTAATTTGTAGTAGTCAATAATGTTAGTGGTCTTTTAGGTTAATTGTTTGAATAAATAATTACACATTGACAAGTAGCCAGGCCCAGGTAAAATGAATCACACAATGGATGAAAGATGATGGTTGAAAGTTGTTGTCGACAAGAAGGTACACCAGGCTATGTAGCACAAAGATAGCAAATTGTATTCAATTTGTAAAAGTGCGGGAATGGAATTAGGGAAGACAAACAAGACGAGGGCATACATGTTTAATGGTGTTACTGTGACTGGCAACTGTCAACAATGCACACTGGATATTTCCTTGTATCAGTTGAAACACGGAATATAAGAGTGTGGAGACCAGGCTAAAACTGTATAAGTTAGGCACAATTCGTATAATGGGTATAGCTTTGTCACCACATTAAGCGAGGGATGTGATCACAATTGAGAAGGCAGAGAAGGTTACCAGTGCTGGAAAAAATGTAATTGCAAGGAAATAATGTCTAGATCGAGATTATTTTTTTAGGACCAAACGTGGGAGAGGAAAGATTAAATTGAGGCATATAAAATTATGAGCGACATTGACACAGTGAAAAAGATCTACTTTTCTTAGAATGAGAGTTCAGTAACTCGGGGAAATAGGTATGTTACGGTAATTGGTAACAGGATTAACAAGTTCATAAAAACAGTGGGGGTCTGGAACACCTCCTCGAAAAGGCGGTGAAGACCGAAACTCTCATCACATTGAAAACAATATCTGGATGAGTACTTGAAGAGTTTTATCTAAATTTAAGAAGTGAGATTAATCCATAATGCTGAAGACACAAGAGATTGCAAATGCTGAAATCTTGAGCAAAAAACAAAGTACTGGAGATGACTGGCGAAGGGTGCCAACCCAAAACAATATCTGCCCATTTCTCTCCACAGATGCAGCCTGACACCCTGAGTTTGTCCAGCACTTTGCACAATTTCCAAACTTCACTTTCTCACTGGCTGGCACATGATGGGCTGAATGGTCTTTTGTGCCATAAAATTCTATCTGATCCCTTGACCCAGTTTATTTATTGTCAGTTAATTACCTGTGTCTTTGTTCCGCAGGAATCAAACCGTGAAATTATCTTGAATGTTGAGCCAAATACCTGGGCCATGCACCCGGGTCTTCCAAAATAAATGCTGTTCCGACTGAGTGCAGGGAGAGCCTGCATAGAAACCTGAATCTGGAAATCTGTTCTAGTGCAGCTGACATTCATGGGAACAACTGGAATTAATAAAAGAGAAAATCTCAGTTAAACATAGAAACATAGAAAATAGGTGCAGGGTAGGCCATTCGGCCCTTCGAGCCTGCACCGCCATTCAATATGATCATGGCTGATCATCCAACTCAGTATCCTGTACCTGCCTTCTCTCCATACCCCCTGATACCTTTAGCCACAAGGGCCACATCTAACTACCTCTTAAATATAGCCAATGAACTGGCCTCAACGACCTTCTGTGGCAGAGAATTCCTGAGATTCATCTCTCTCTCTGTGAAAAATGTTTTTCTCATCTCGGTCCGAAAAGATTTCCCCCTTATCCTTAAACTGTGACCCCTTGTTCTGGACTTCCCCAACATCGGGAACAATCTTCCTGCATCTAGCCTGTCCAACCCCTTAAGAATTTTGTAATTTCTATAAGATCCCCCTAAATCTTCTAAATTTGAGCGTGTACAGTTAATACTAAGCAGCTATGACTGCATCTTTTACACTGATTAATCCCCAAAGTGCTGAAGGTTAAGAGACCTGATGACTCAGTTGTTGAGTACACCAATTCTCATCCATTCATTTGCTAAATAGACTCTCTAGTGATCCTATATCAGTGTATACTCACAAAAAGCTGGAGTAACTCAGCCGGACAGGCAGGGTCTCTGGAGAGAAGGAATGGGTGACGTTTCGGGTCAAGACCCTTCTTCACCCATAGACCCTTCTAAGGGTGCAAATAGTCACCCATAACGGGCACTGGCAAAGTTACAGAGTATCCGAGCCAGGTCCCCCTCCCCCCCCTCCTTTGTTCCACTCACCTCCATAGGTAGATGTATGAATAATGACGCTCTAGATAAAGTATGGAGTAATAGATAAAAGTAATGTAAATCCTATGCGAGAATCATGCCACAGCATGGTTACAAGGAAAATCAGAGCTAATTGAAATATTAACTTTCTTCAAAACACCTTACAAAATTGATGCCTCAAAAAATTATATAATTGAAAGCAAAATGAAAGAAAGCCATGGTAAGCAGAGAGAATGACAAGGAGACATGAGAATAATTAAACCTATACAATTTAGGATTGCTGGCCTTTGTCCCCACGTGGCCTTTGCATCTCAATATCCTCTTTTATTGTTACAACTTTATTTTTTTTTGTAAAATCTGAGACATTTTGACCTACCAGAGGCATGCAAATGCTGATGACAATTAGACTAAAACATCAAGCAAGAAAATTAATTAAATTATAGTGTTTTTTTAATTTCATATTTCGAACGCCTGCAGCATTTTGTACTAAATAATGGAATTTTGCATATTACGTTAGAGGTGCTCAGGAGGGTCACGTAGATTTTCATTACTGACGCTCTAGAGTGAAAAGTAAAGCCACAAATCTGTAAATGAAAAGTGACATGCCACCAACTGATCCACATCATCAGAAATTCTAAATATCTGAAATAACTGGCGTATCTGAAATTGCCATTTCAACATTCACTTCCTTTCATCGTCAGGTAGATCTTCCAGTCAGAACTCACCCAATACCGTACAACTAATGGTTTCCTGCCACGATGAATTCTGAACTCACCACCACTGTATGAAACATGGAAGCCACGGGAAGCTGTGTTCCTGTCCGCGGACAAGACAAACAGAAACCTGTTCCCGTTCGACAACAGTGAAGGGGGTGAGCTCCGACCGCACCATTTTCCCAGCAATGTGTCGGTCTCGCTGTCTCCGTCAAATATGGCCAGAAAGTCATAGTCACAGGCATCAGTCAGGCTATCCCTGTCCTCCAGCTCAAAGTCAAGTAACCGAACTTTGATCCTGTAACCTTGTGGCTGCTGGACTGTCCAATGACAATTGATATTATTTGGATAAATGCTGGGATATCGAGGGCTGGAGAAATTCCCTTTAATGTTCGTAAACACTTGTTGACATTCACCTGGAGGAAATAAGATAAAAATATAAATGATAAATTAAAAAAAAAACTATCAATGACAAATACATAATTGTTTTATACAGTGCAGCACGAAATAAAGTTTGTCTTATTTAGCTTGTACATACAAATCTTGGGAGGTGCCTAACCCAAGGCCCAGATATGCTCAGTTTTCTATCTATTAACCAATTTTCAATGCACATTAATTTACCACCCTCAATTCCCAGATGCTCTAATTGTGTTTAATAATCTGTTATAGCCAAACAAAAGCCTTTTGAAAGTCTAAATAAACCATATCCCTGGTTCACCTTAACTTATTCTAATGGGCATCTCAGGAAACTTTAACAGATTTGTCATATGATTTCTCTATCACATATCTATGTTGATTTGGCTTTAATATAATTACATTCCGGGTCCCATTAATAGATTCTAGCATATTCTCTGCTGCTGTTGTCAGCTAACTGGCATACATTCCCATTTTCTCCCCCCCCCCCCCCCCCATATTTTCTTAAATAGTGAGGTTCCCTTCCAATATGTGTAGAAATTTTAGAATCTATGGAATTTTGGAAGTGGACAACTAAATGCAGCCATTGTTTCTAACCACTTTAATTCCCCTTCACATTTCTACACTGAACTTTCTGTCCTGGGCCTCCTACATTGCCAGAGTGAGGCCACACACAACTGGGTTGGGTAGCTTACAACCCAATGGAAGGAACTTTGAACTCTCCAATTTAAGGTAACAAACCCACTCCCCCTCCCTCTCCTTCCCCTCCCGTTCCACCAACATTCCTTCCTTCAGCTTCACAATTCATAACTCTTTAATCCTTTTGTCTCACACATTGTGTCTTTTCATCTCTGGTCTTTGTCCAGACATCTGCCAATCAAGTCCTCCCCCCTCACCTGTAACCTATTGCGTGCCAGTCTTTGACCTGTTCCTCCCCTTCCAGCTTTCTCCCCTTTCTTTGATAACCTTTCTCAACTACCTTCACCAGACAGCTCTTTGAAACTGACACAAGTTTAATAATGAACATGAAAACAAAGAAAAAGGCTGCCTGTTATCAAAATAGTTTGAAACTTTCTTAAGTACTACTTTCACATTACTGTGTCATACCTGAAAAATAAAATGCTTTAAAGCCCCTTGCACCAATGTTGAAGTCTGATTTAAAAACAACAAGGAGTTCATTGGCACTGGAGATGATATCTGGAGGTCTTGTCCCACCACAATAATGTCCCCAGTGTCTGGCATTCAAGCTGGAACCATCAAACATGGCCACGTAGTCAAAGCTACAGTCCTCATTACTCTCCAGATGAAAGTCGTAGAAAATCAGATTGATCACCGATTGATTGGAGACACGAATAAACCATCGGCATTCCGCATTATTGGGGTAATTATCTGGGTACTCTGGGCTAGACAGCATTCCAGACAGACCTGTTAGCACTCCTCCACATACATCTGTAAGTAGCATAATTGAAACATCAATGTTAATCTGAAGATTTTACAAATGCATTCAATATTTCATTTTCAGATCAATCAGACACTGCCTGACCCACTGAGTTCCTCCTGCACTTTGTTATTTGCTTAGTAATTGGGGCTTGTAGGATATAAATAACAGATTACTTCCAAAGCATCTTCTTTATCTGTACATTGTAGATGTACATGTGACACGTGTCAACAATAAACTAAATTAAATATATATGTGTCAGTGTGTGTGTGTGTGTGTGTGTGTGTATGTGTGTGTGTGTGTGTGTGTGTGTATGTATGTATATCCTAAGATAAAAGTGCATCCGTTTTCTCGTCTCCACTCTGCACATTGCTAAGTAATGCTGTGACCAAGAATCCAGTGGCAGAGCTAATTCTGCAAACTAGATCTTTCTACTCCATATCACCAAATACTGGGTTTTGGTGTAGGCATGTCACAATTTGGTTCATTTTTGCGCAGTTCACATCAAAACCTTTTTTCTCCATAAAGTTCGTGGAATTATGAACTAATAGCAGTGCAGCAAGAGCAACAAAGGATGGGTAACTTTGATGAATAACCAATACAATTTAAGAACTGAGACATAAACAAGGGAAGAATTGAGATGGAGAGCAAATTGAATTATATATCAAATAAGACGTAAAATAACACATATGAGAGGGGACAAAGAAAATGGAGGAAATGAGATGGAAACAAAATATAAGAAAAAGCAAATGTAAATAACTTAAAATAATCTAATAATAATGATCCATAATCTAAAGGAATCTAACTCTACAAATTTGAGTCTGAATTCAAAACATCCACAATGATCATGTTGTTAAAAATGTATATTGTCTTCTAATTCCTAGACTTAACATCAAATGACAATTGTGCAATCCAGCAATTTCATGGGTTTATAAAAAGAAAGCTTACAAAGCCAATGGCGAAGTAGTTCATACAGGACTATTGTGTAAGTAAAGGAATATATCTTCCTTTCCACAAATTGCTGGTGATACACATTAACATGTTGATCAGACGTTAAGAAATGTCTGGGCAACTATTGGTCTAATGTTCACCATCTTACCGCCTAACAAAGTCAGAGTTCAAATGTTGTCATTCTATATCAAATTACAAAATTGTTCACCATTTACATGTTTGTTTAAATCTGGAAGCTAAACTTTGCAATTCAGATTACAAAATGATCAAACCTTTACTGTAGGAAGCAGAGAATCCACGGCTGGTTACGTGTTTATCTGAGCGAAAAATGATCGACATCACATGCCAGGAAGAGGAGTAATGAGGAGGGAAATCTTGTCCACAAAATTTGCCCAAGAGATTTCCCTCATCCTCAGACACTCCATTATAGATTTTGAGGTAATCATAATCACAGTGCGTGTGAAATTCGAGGTCAAAATGCTGGAAGGTGAGTAAGATAGAGGAGCCCTCCGTAACAACAATCAGCCATGTACATTCAGTCTCATATGGATAATATCCTGGGAAATTGGGGCTGGAGAAATTCCCATTTGTTGCAGACAGGATGCCACCACATTTAACTCCTAGTAGAACAAAATAAAGAGAAAAATATAATTCTTCAGAAGATTTGTTTCAATGCTAATAAAGCTGTTACTCATATTTTTTGCTAAAAAGGTGAGATGCTTGTTCAATAGATCAAGTCGTTTTAGAAACATTTTGGAAGATATGAAGTTTCATTGGTTTGCCTGTGCCGAGTTGGTTTATTGCAAATAAAACACATTGAGCCTCTTACAATCAAATGAAAGAAAGAACTTTCATTGATATAGAATCTATCATGATTAACACATGAATTGACATCATACCCCGTGAAGTCAATATTCTCTAAAGTTACTACTTATTTCATTGAGTTTTTTCTTTGTTAAACAGAAATCAGTTTATTAATATTCATGTAATGTTCTTATGAGGAAAATACTTTCCTGAAAATATATAGAGAGGGAGAGAAAGAGAGAGATGCAATCCGTACAAAATATAACTGTTAAAAGACAGAAGCTTTACCTGGTCTGGCTGTAACTCTGCAGATTGTCCAAAGTAACAACGCTCCTACAGCAGCCTGCCCTGCACTATTTCGCATTGCTGAATGCCTAAGAAAACTGGACAAGGAGACAGAATTATACCATCCTTTACAACTAACATATGAAATAACACACAGCGGTTGTAGAATTAATAGTGGCATTAATAATTCACTGGGACTGTGAATTAGTAATTTGATCCATCTCTGGTTCCTTTCAGTAAATATTAATGAGCTGGATCCAGTTTCCTCATTCTGCACACTGCATTATACAACTTGTTATACATTCTTAGGAACAATTACCTAAATATTTAATTTGCTAGTCATAAATATTCTTTCATGAATTCAGGAATTGTCCCATATTCATTAATAATTTTATGGAAATCTAAACAATTTAAAAGGAAAAAAAACAAATCTATTTAACCTATAGTGGTCCAGTTACAAACCAGTAACTACAAAATAACCCAAATGGGTTTTAAAAGCTGCAAGGCTACAAGCTTTAAACACTGGGATTGGGAGCCCTGCATACCTCTTGTTCATCAATCCCCAACTGTAGTATTCTACCTTTTAATACACTAATTTATATTGTAAAATAAAAATGTTTGGCTTAAGAGAAGTTGAGTTGAATTTTGCAATTACTTAATCTTTTCAATGCTAGGTAACTGTGGGAAATCATGTGGGGTCATAAGGATTTGGCTCAGCTGTGGGGAGTTTTATGGTTGAGTCAGTTTACTGCCACTCATATTCTAAGATCATACAGAACTATATTTGGGCTAGTTCTAATACAGAGTTCACATATATGGAACATAATCTAGAGAGATGTGTTGTAATCAACATGAAAAGTGGTGAAAACATACAGGAAAATAGTGATGGGTTAAAAAATAAGGTGTCGCAATTTAAGTAAGGTCTTTTAATAATTTTTAACAATGATATACTTAAAATCAAATTAGATCAAATGGGCCCAATGTTATATGTTAAGAAGTGAGATTTCTAGTTAAGGAATAGTCAAGCCTGTTGTGTCTCCTTAATCCTGGCAGTAGATATTTCAACACAGTGAACAAGAGGATATTTCAATACAGAATTTATTGCATTCTACCTTAGGAAGAACGGAGCATAGTATCTCCATTCAAGTTGAAATGCAATACAAGTCCCCATGTAACTAATCTTACTTTAATTATTTAGTTTTTAACTGTGATTGACATACTCAATCCATGTTGTGAAATTTAATGATCACTTGATGGAGTCCAACTACTTCAATCATTATCTCCTAAAAGGTTGTTTAGTTTTGTTTAGTTACAGAGAAGTTCGGGCCATCAGATCCGTGCCGATCATGATCCCCGCAATTAACATTATCCTATACACAGGGACAATGCTAGGTAACTGTGGGAAATCATGTGGGGTCATAAGGATTTGGCTCAGCTGTGGGGAGTTTTATGGTTGAGTAAGTTTACTGCCACTCATATTCTAAGATCATACAGAACTATATTTGGGCTAGTTCTAATAGAGTTCACATATATGGAACATAATCTAGAGAGATTTGTTGTAATCAACATGAAGAGTGGTGAAAACATACGGGAAAATAATGATGGGTTAAAAAATAAGGTGTAGCAATTTAAGTAAGGTCTTTTAATAATTTTTAACAATGATATATTTAAAATCAAATTAGATCAAATGGGCCCAATGTTATATGTTAAGAAGTGAAATTTTTAGCTAAGGAATAGTCAAGCCTGTTGTGTCTCCTTAATCCTGGCAGTAGATATTTCAACACAGTGAACAAGAGGATATTTCAATACAGAATTTATTGCATTCTACACTAGGAAGAATGGAGCATAGTATCTCCATTCAAGTTGAAATGCAATACAAGTCCCCATGTAACTAATCTTACTTTAATTATTTAGTTTTTAACTGTGATTGACATACTCAATCCATGTTGTGAAATTTAATGATCACTTGATGGAGTCCAACTACTTCAATCATTATCTTTCCCCTAAAAGGTTCTATTCTACAGTTTAGTTTAGTTTAGTTTACAGATACAGCGCGGAAACAGGCCCTTCAGCCCATCAGATCCGTGCCGATCAATGATCCCCGCATATTAACATTATCCTATACACAGGGACAATTTTTACATTTACCAAGCCAATTTACCTACATACCAGTACGTCTTTGAAGTGTGGGAGGAAACCGAAGATCTCGGAGAAAACTAACGCGGTTACTGGGAGAAGGTACAAACTCCGTACAGACAACACCTGTAGTCGGGATTGAACCTGGGTCTGCGGTAAGGCAGCAACTTTCCCGCTGCGCCACCATGCTGCGCGGTTTCTGGTGGTACAAATACACAACGGTCAGATATGAGGACCCCTGCCCATCATATTCCACTTGCTATAAAATACTCTCTGTACATTGCTTCTCATTACTTTGATGTTAGCCGTTGTATGTTTTACATTTGTGAAATGCAGTTTAGCTCTTGTAATAATTGACAAAAGTGGTGTATAATCCAGCAGTGATGTATAACAAGCAGCAACCACTCAAGATGTAAGTGCTGCAGTGGAAGTTCAGACAGCTCTTACCTTGATGCATTGGCAATGTCAGACTTGTTCACACATAACTCTAGATCACAGATGGCTGATGAGCTTCAGGGTCTCATGCTTCAACATTCTGTCCTCCAATGAATTACTAGGATTGTTGAGGTGCAACACTCTAGAGAGGTGGCAGAGTTTTGTAAACAATTTAAAATACTGTACTCTTTCTGGAAGTTTATTCATCTTTGCTGCACCGTAAGTGCCCTGATTATTTTTGGTACCTGTGGTGCAGCTTGAGAGCTGCCTTCTTGGCCCAAAGTGGGGGAATTATCATTGCAGTTACTAGAATTGCACTCGCATGAGTTTTTTGTGAACAGCCCCAGGAAATAAAACATCTTTCTGGGTCTTATCCTCCCTCCTCGTGCTTCTGTCTCCACTAGGGGTGCCGCATGATGGCAGCCTCTGCCTACTGTCTGTCTGTTTCTCAATCTTTTTTTATTTTTAGTTTGTTTAAAGTATGTTTTGGAGGATTTTTTTTAGTATTTCTATGTGGGGGAGGGAGGTAGGGTAAGGGGGAAACCGATTCCCAGTCACTTCCTGGCGAGGAGGCGACTATTCTCCGAGTCGCGTCCTTGCCCCTCTCCTCGCAGCCTACCGACTGGATTGGCGAGGCCTTTCCTACCGTAGACCGGACCAGAGCTTCAGCAGCGGCGGCGCTGCGCTGAATACACCGCAGAGCAGGCGATGCCTTACCTTGCCGAGGGCCGCCAGCGTGAATCTCCGCCCAGCTCGGCCTGTGGACTTCGGGAGCCGCGGTCTCCGGTAGGAAGTGGCCGATTCGGAGGTCCAAGCCGCTGAGGATGTTCTTCCGTTCCGACGTCGGAGTTCCATCAACCTGGCGAGAGGGCCTGAACATCAGGCTGCCCGTAGCGGCGACTACAGAGGGCTCGGGAGACCCCGACCACGGGTGAACATTAGAGAACAACAGAGAAGGAGGACTGAACTTTGGTGCCTTCTCTCACAGTGGGAAACTTTGATACCGCTGTGTGGGGATGTTTATGTTATAGACTATCGTGTTCTGTGTTCTTTATTTTATTCGTATGGCTGTATGGTGACCACAAATTTCACTGTACCAATTGGTGCATGTGACAATAAATGTCTCTTGTCTTGTCTCTTGCCTTGCAGCTACTCGCTATGTAATGCTGACATCATGCAGCATGTAGCAGACTACCATGAATCTTGTTAGCTGACTTGCCGAGTAGTCCTACAGGGCGGTGCAAACAGCATTGGTGCTGCTTCAACATACCAAATGCCTGCTCTATAACATTAACAGCTAATATTTGGTGTGCCCCGATGCATCAAACGGAGCTGGAAGGGCATAACCACTGTCAGCTGCCAGAATACCGCCACCATTCAGTGTGGTTAGCAGACGTCAATTAGATATGATCTAGATGACAAGGGAATGGATTCACTTTGGCTTCAAGACATCGTGTGAAAGGATGACGGCTACCTGCAACACCGGGAATGCTGTAATCATGATGCTCTCATTTACTCTGCATGTTTCTGGCAAGAAAATTAAATAAGGTTAGTTAAAATGGATTTACCAAAGTTCATCACCTGATGGTCCAGAAACATTCAGGTCTGCCCAGCCTTTCGTTACCTTCACTAGCCACCTGTTATCTTCTCCCATAGTTTGATGTATCTATGAATATTTCCAAGGTGAGGACCGGAAATCTATTAATTTCAATTGAATGACGAGGCGAGACAAAAATGGATGGTAATGGGATGTGTAAAGAAACAGAGGATGTGTCTCAGGAAATGGTAAAGAAATATCATTATTTGAAATTGCTCACCCCAATTAAAGTGCTTCATTTAATCTCTCCTGCTTTCACCCTTTTGGACCTCCCAGTTCTTTTTCTATTCTACTTAGACTTTCAGCCTCATCTCCCTCGTTTATCACGCATTCCGAGATGAACTCTAAAATTTCAATACTGGTTTGATACAGGGATCTGAATATTCAGCAAAAATGAATTGAATTTCACTTATTTTTCCATTTTCTCTCTCATAATGTTTCTTATCTATTCACCTCGTCTATAAATCACCTTCCCCAATTACTGCCTTCTTTTTGTGTCCAGGTAGCTTTCCTTTAATGGTTACTGATTGATTGATGGATAATTTATGGCCGCATATATTACATGAGTTATTGTCACACATTACAATTTCTAGGCAATATGTTTGGTTTGCGAGACAAAACTATTACACTCAGCAAGGCAGTAGTATTAATTTACATTGTTCCCATTCCAACTAAAACTGGCTGCAAGTTGTAATGCAATTTGATATCTTTCCTGGTTAGATCATTATTTATTTTTTTGTTTACTTTTGGGGAATCTGGGCATTGCTGGCAAGGCTAACATTTATTGTGTAGGAAGGAACTGCAGATGACTGAAGATAGACACAAAATGTTGGAGTAACTCTGCGGGACAGGCAGCATCTCTGGAGAGAAAGGAGAGGTGACGTTTCGGGTCAAGACCCTTCTTACCTCCTCCAACCTCACCTACAGCATTCAGTGTTCCCGATGTGGGCTCCAGCACACATGTGAAACCAAACGTAGACTCAGCAACCATTTTGCTGAACACTTATGCTCAGTCCGCCGAGGACTACGGAATCTCCCAGTTTCCAACCATTTCAACTCCCCTTCCCATACCGACCTTCTCTATTGTCAGAGTGAGGCCAAATGCAAATTGGAGGAACAGCACCTCATATTTCACTTGGGTAGCTGACAACCCAGCTGTATGAACGTTGAATTCTCTAATTTTAAGTTACTTCGACTAACACTCCCCTACGTTCCTCCTTAGCCACATTCCTCCACCCAGGTCATTTAACCAGTTCCACAGTTCATCACATTGTATCCTTTTGCGATCACATCTTCCCCTAACCAAAAATGGACCTACCAGGGCACCACCCTGCCTGAGGGCATCTGTTGCCGGCCCCGATAGGTCCTGATCTTTTCTCGCCTCCAGCTCTTCACCCCCACTCCCTACTTTCAGTCTGAAGAAGGGCCCGGACCCAAAACATCACCCATCCTTTTTCACCAGAGATGCTGCCTGACCCATTGTTACCAGCATGTTATGTCTATTTTTGCATATTCGGCAATTACTACCTTCGATTTTGCAATGAAACAAAGGACACGGATGAAGCAATTGGAGATGATTGGAACTGGATAACTTCCTTGAGGAATTCCTGTACAATGCAGGCTAATTGATGGGAGTCAGATCATCTGCAATTAATGTCCTTACCACCTTCTCCCAGCAGGGGCAGCACGGTGGTGCAGTGGTAGAGTTGCTGCCTTACAGCACTAGAGACCCAGGTTTGATCCTGACTAAGGGTGGTGTTAAACGGAATATGTACGTTCTTCCTGTGACTACATCGGTTTGCACTGGGTTCCAGTTCCTCACACACTCCAGAGCTGTACAGGTTTGTACGTTAATTGGCTTTGGAAAATTGTAAATTGTCCATAGTGTGTAGGACACTGAAAGTGGGATCCCTGGTTGGCATGGAATCGGTGGGCTGAAGGGCCTGTTTCCACACTGTATCTCTAAACTAAACTAAGCAACCAATACCAGCAATTGAATTATTCAGTCTCGCTTGGCCTCCACCCTAAAATAGTCAGTCCCTTTGGTGCCTCTGCTTTGCAACTTAAACCGTGCTGGTCTTTAAACTTTCGTAGTTATGATGCAAGGTTATCATCCTGAGACGCTGTGTTTCTCTCTCCGCAGATACAGCTGTCCTGCTGAGTATTTCCAGCATTTTCTGGTTTTCGTTTGAATTTCAAGAACCCACTGTCTTTTGTTTTTCAGACCCATGAAAATCAATGGCACACAGCCAGCAATGATCAAGAATCCTCAATTGATTGGAGGATTATGTAACAGAGTCTAACATTTAATCGACAGGCCACTTCCAGATCAGTTGCAGAGCTGCAATAATTGTGTCACGGTTATTAATCCTCCCAATGCTAACTGACCAGGTGCCAAGGACATGGAGCTGATGCTCACATTGATGGTTGTTGTGAAATGGCCAAGGTTTGCGGGAAATTGGTGTATAAAAGTAAAATAATTGTAATTGTAATTGTAAATCTTTATTGTCATTTCCTGAGTATTCGCATACCCAGAGGAAACAAAAAAACGTTGCTCAACCAGTGTCCATTCAGTTTGCATTAAAAAATAAATAGGAATTAAAATTAAAAAATACATGTCATGAACAAATTTAACACTCTACTAAACATTCAACAGCCGTTCCAACCGGCAGCGGCACAACAGTGGCTCTGCTGCAGTGTGGGGGTTTGTGCGCGATACTTGGCAGGGGGCAAAGTCCATTTAACAGTCTTATAGCCTGTGGGAAGAAGCTGAGGAGCATCCTGCTGGTTTTGCAGCTAATGCTCCTGTACCTCTTCCCAGATGGGAGGATGGAGAAAATGTCATGCGATGGGTGGTAAGGGTCTTTGATGATGGAGATGGCTCTGTTGATACATCTCTTCTTGTATATGTCCAGCAGGAAGGGGAGTGGAGCACCAATAATCCTGCTTGCGGTCTTCACTATCCTGTCCAGTTGGTGCCGTTCGTACGCCTTGCAGCTCCCGAACCAGGAAGTGATGCCGTATGTCAGTGTGCTCTCGACAGTCCCCCTATAAAAAGTCCGTAGGTGTGTGGTGGGGAGGCCTGCTTTACATAGTCTTCGGAGAGGGTGAAGTCGCTGCTGGGCTCTCTTGACCAGAGCTGTGGTGTTGGCCGTGGACGTCAGGTCATCAGACAGATGTAGTCCTAAGAACTTTATGCTGCTGACCCTTTCCACATCAGCTCCGTCGATGTGCAGAGGTGTATGGTGTTGTTTCCCCGCCCTCCTGAAGTCAACCACCATCTCCTTAGTTTTTCCCACGTTAAGAATGAGGTTGTGGGATTTGCACCAACCTGTGAGCAGCTCCACCTCCATCCTGTACGCCGATTCATCATTGTCACTGATGAGACCCACTACTGTTGTGTCATCAGCGAACTTGTTGATGAAGTTGTTATTGAGTCTGGCAGTACAGTCGTGTGTCAGCAGACTAAACAGAAGGGGGCTTAGGACACAGCCTTGGGGTGAGCCAGTGCTCACGGCTATGGTTTTTGATGTCCTACTGCCCACCCTGACTGTCTGCTGCCGTTGCGACAGAAAGTTCAGGACCCAGCTACATGTGCCAGCATCAACCCCCAACAGCTCCAACTTCTCCACCAGCTGCTGCGGAATGATTGTATTGAAAGCAGAGCTGAAGTCTATGAAGAGGATCCTGGCATAGGTATTTTTCCGATCGAGATGTGACAATACGAGGTTCAGTGTTGTTGAGACTGCGTCCTCTGTGGATCGGTTGGCTCTGTAGGCGAACTGCAGTGGGTCTAGGTCGGCAGGTAGACTATTTTTGATGTGCTGCATAACTAGTCGCTCAAAACACTTCATTACAATGGGTGTTAGAGCCACTGGTCGAAAGTCATTATGGCAGGCTGGGTTTAGTTTCTTCGGGACAGGGACGATGGTGGCACTCTTAAGACAGTTCGGCACTACTGCCTGGCTGAGATGTTAAAAATGTCTGTGAAGACATCTTTCAGTTGCTCGGCACAGTCTCTTAGAACGCATCCAGGACTGTTGTCCGGCCCTGCAGCTTTGCGTGGATTGACGCTGGCAAAGGCCTTTTTAACTCTGGCTGCGGACAGCCTGAGCGACTGGTCACTGGGAGATGGCAGTAGTGCACGTGTCTGGGTGCTGTTTTTAACCTCAAACCGTGCGTAGAACTCGTTCAGTTCATCTGGTAGGGAGGGGTTGCTTTGGCATATCCGCAGCGGGGGGGGGCTTGTAGTCAGTGATGGTCTGAAATCCCTGCCACAAGCGACGTGTGTCTTTGTCATTTGCGAAGTGGCTATTGAGTTTTTGTCCGTACAGCCTCTTCGCTTCCCTGATCCCCCGGGATAGGTTACCCCTTGCCAGTTTGTATGCTTCGTTGTCCCCAGATTTGAATGCCGCATTCCGGATTCTCAGTAGGGAACACACTTCCCCAGTTAGCCAAGGTTTCTGATTGGCACGCCTCCTGATGGTTTTTACCACCGTTACATCCTCAATACATTTATTGATGTATGCGATGACGGATTCTGTATATTCTTGGAGGTTGATGCCACTGTCATCTGTTGCTGCCTCTCTGAAAATGGCCCACTGTGTGGTTTCAAAACAGTCTTGTAGTGCTGCCGTAGCTCCCTGTGGCCATGTTCTGACTTCTTTGACCGTTGGCCTGTCCTGTTTCACCCTGGGTCTATATGCAGGTGTGAGCATGACCGCTAAGTGGTCAGAGTTGCCGATATGGGGGAGGGGGGGCTGCTTTATATGCATCTTTAATGTTGGTGTACACCAGGTCTAGTTTGTTCTTCCCCCTGGTTGCAATGTTCACATGCTGGTAGAATTTAGGCAGAACAGATTTAAGACTTGCCTGGTTGAAATCCCCAGCTGCCATGAAGAAAGCATCTGGATGTTCCCTCTGCTGCTCACTGATGTTGTTGTAGAGCACTGTCATAGCCTCCTTCACGTCCGCGCTTGGTGGTACATAGACAGCGGTTATGAAGACAGCTGTTAGTTCTCTGGGTAAGTAGAAGGGTCGGCATTTCACAGTCATTAGCTCCACGTGGGGTGAGCAGTAGGTGGAAATCACCACAGCATCCCGGCACCATGATCTGTTCACATATACAGCCAGCCCCCCTCCCCTTGCCTTACCAGCTAGCGAAGCTACTCTATCAGCTCTGTATAGCATAAGTCCCTCCAACTGGATCGCAGCGTCTGTGATGTTCTGATTCAGCCAGGTCTCCGTTAGGATGTAGACACAGCAGTTCTTCACGCTTCGTTGGGAGGCTCTCCACGCTCTGAGGTAGTCCATCTTGTTGTCGAGGGAGCGGACATTTGCCAGCATGACTGTAGGCACTGCCGGTTTGTGTGGGTTCGCGTTTAGCCTAGCGTAGGCTCCTGCGCGTTTCCCCCGCTTCTGCCCTCTACTACACCGCTTGCGATGTTTCCCCACCAGCGTTGTTCCAGGTGCGGGTGCGGGTGCAGCGGCTCTCCATGGGCCTGTGCGCCTCCGTGGGCCTGCGCACCTCCGTGGGCCTGCGCACCTCCGTGGGCCTACGCGACGCAGAAGTCTCAGCTCCACCAGGACGCTCCGTAAGGTAAGGTCGCAGCAAGAAGCCTTGCTGCCGATTTTTAAAAGAACCTGCCGCTCGTACTTACGCACGTACACGCACTCCTCCGACACACACTCTTCGTACACACCATTCGCTCCAAAAATCCATGAAAACACTGAACTTCCACTGGGAGAGGTCGCTGCGAGCTCTGGTCGCGCCGCCATCTTGTCCCAGGGAGGGGAGGACAAGATGGCGGCGCGACCGGAGTATCAATCCTAACTTTTTTTTAATTTCAAAGCTTTAAACTATCATCAGGGTTCAGGTATTTATTTATTATATTTTCAAAATTTAGATATTTTATGAAATTGCATATTAGCATCACATGGTATTTGCAGGCGAACAATGTAACACGAGAAGTGAGAATTTATGATAACAGACCTGTCAAGTGCCATCATGGCTGTTTGGTTTAGTTTTGAAATACTGCATGGAAACAGGCCCTTTGGACCAGACTCCACGCTGACCATTAATCTCCCATTCAACTAGCTCTATGTGATCCCACTTTGTCGTCTACTCTTCACACATTAAGGGGAATTTAATGGAGGCCAATTAATGAACAAACCCACATGTCTTTTGGATGTGAAGGAAACCAGAGCACCTGGAGGAAACCCATGCAGTCACAGGTAGAATGTGTAAACTCAACACAAACTGGAAACCAGGGGTGGGAATCGGATCCGGGTCTCTGTGTTGTGAGGCAGCAGCTCTACCAGCTGCACCTCTGTGCCACTCTGCCAAACTACTTTGGGATTTTTGCAGATGCTTATCTCAATGCAAAGATCATAAAATTGTCGGTGACTCAGGGACCATCCACTAGCTGCACGGTTTGCAAATTTCTCTACTGTGATCAAGGGAAATAGATTGAACAAGAGTAAATTTCATAATTACTAGGTGATGTTATAAGTTGGGATCTTTCTTCTGGCTGAAGAAGGGTCCCAACTCGAAATGTCGCCTATTCCCCTCCACAGGTGCTGCTTGGCCCAGAGTTCTTCCAGTAGTTAGTGTTTTCCTGAAGATCTTCCAAAAATTCTGTTAGTACAATAACATCTGATGGATGAAGTTCTCCTGATAACTCAGAAGAACTTTGTTCAATAGAAGCAATCAAGATTTCTAGTTTATCCCCAGATTTATCTCCAATGCTGAATTAGATGTATCTATTGAGCACTGTGTTTAAAAACTTGTTGTGCTGCTGCCTGTAGGAACTTCATTGTTCCATTTCAGCACACATGACAATTAGAAAATAGAAAATAGGTGCAGCAGGAGCAGGAATCCTAAATTAGGCATGCTAAAATTAGCCCCAAAATGCCGGAGTAACTCAGCGGGTCAGGCAGCATCTCTGGAGAAAAGGAGTAGATGATGTCACTTTCTTACACATGCTAAAATTAGCTGCAGGTATTTCATACTAAGGAAGAAAAACTCACAAGCATGTTCCAGCGTTTGCTTGTTATTACATGACTATTTTCCTGGCAATAGCATGCAAAAATAATTAATTGTGAATATTGACTGTACCATGGATTTAACATTTCATACTTCAAATTGGGATATCGGTGTACCTCATGGAATTAATGAAAAACAAAATTCACCACTTAGCTTGCATTCTAAAAATAACGTTGAAAATAAAGAGCCTTGACGATAAATTATTTTATTTAAAATATCTCTTCTGATCCATCCTTCCATCCAAAACAAGTTGTAAATCAGCATTTGATTCAGTGCATAAATTATTCATCAATAACGTGGTGCAGGAAACCATCATCCTATTTGTTCAGCTTTGCTGTTAATCTACAATAAACTAATGATGAGTCAATTTATTTTTCTTCAATTAATTCACATAAATCCTTTGTCTAGCTAGTTACCCACACCACACAACTCCAGACTCAGTTTGAAAACTAAAAAGAATAAAAGTAATATTTATAAGTAGTATGTACAAGTGTGACTGTCACACAGATGATGGACAAATAAAATCCTATTCTTCAGCAATGACAACTTCATCCTGAAGCCCCATTCCAGATTGCAGGAGTATGTGCGGAGGGACTCACTAAAGCTTGATGCAGCCAACACTAAGGTTCTACGGGGGAGAACCACAGTCTAGGATCCTTCTGCTGCTGGACATTGTGGGTCAGAGTCTGTTGAAGATTCTGCTCAAAGGCGGGGAAGGGATACCAACTTAGGGGGCCACAAGTGGCAAGGGTGTTTTGTTTGAAGATAGACGTGGAGACTACTGTGACGCTGCTGACAAGTCAAAAACAGGTTTGGGGGCAGGCTGCAATGAGGATCTTTGAACTCTGCCACAGGATAGAGGTAGGCTGAGTGAATGAGCAAAAACTTTGGAAATAGAGTTTATTGTAGGAAAGCGTAAGGTTACTCACTTTGGTAGGAAGAATCAAAATGAAGAGAGACTGTCAATGAGTGGGGTCCAAAAGAATCAAGGTGTTCTTGTATATGCAACACCAAAAATCTTCTACACAGGTGCAACAAATAATTAAGTTAAATCATGCATTGACCTTTGTTACTAGACTGTTGGAGTTCACAAATAGTTAAGTATTTTTACATTTGTTCAAGGTATTGCTAAGGTTGCACTTGCAGTACATTGTACATTATGGCTTCCTAATTTGAGGAGTTATATACTAGTCTTAGAGGCCATCCAGAAGATATTCACTGGGCTAACTCCTGGGATGAGAATGTTGTCCTATCATGTTAAATCAGACCCATATTCCTTTGGAAGAACATGGACTGGTCTTATTGAAACACAAGTTTCTCAGCAGACATGACAAAGTAGATGTTTCCACTCGTGGCAGTCTCAAACTATAGGAAAGAGAAGAAAACATCAGGGCGATTTAAAATGAGGTGCATAGAAATGTCTTCTCTCTGGCCTTTTGTTTGAGATTCTGCCATGAGTGGAAACATCTCAAATTCTGAGTGATTTAAACTGAATGGAAAAGGAATCTCTTCTCACAGGGGCTGGTGAATTTCTGAAATTCTCTATCTATGTTTTGATGGCTGGAACACTGGAGATATTTAGAGAGGGGGATATTTTTTTGAAATCTTGTGGAATTGAGGGGAATTGGCAGAGAAGACATGGGCAAATCAGCCATGGTCATCTTGAAAAGAATGGTCACTCCTGCTCTTACTTTCTTCAATAGAATTGCGATTGAGAATTTGAGAGGAATGTGTAAGGTTTACAAATTATTTCAGTGAAGCATTACATGCAGCATTAGATAAACGCTGAATGCCCAAGTAGAACCCATGCACTTTAAAAACTGCCAGGTTATACAGATGTGTGATTAACTGACATTTGTGGGACTACATCCTTGCATAAATATGCATTCATGAGAGGACAACAGAAAAGAATAGTAGTTTGTGGATTCAAATTCAAGTGTTCACTCATAGAACAGAAACATACAGCATTAGAACAACCCCTTCTGCCCACAATGTCTGTGCCCAACATTTTGCAAAGATAAACTAATCTCATCTGCTTGGATATGATCTATATCCCTCCATTCTTTTCATATCTGTGTGCCCATCTGAAAACCCACTGAAACGTCACTATGTACCTGCCTCCATTATTGCCCATGGTATTGTGTTCCTAGCATCCACCATCCTCTCTGTTCAAACAAAAACTTGCCCAGCAAATCATCTTTAAACTTTGCCCCTTTTACCCTAAAGTTATGCCCTCTAGTCTTTGACTTTTCCATCCTGGGAAAAAGGTTCTGACAGTCTATCCCATTTATGCCTCTCACAATTTTAAATGCTACCCTCAGGTCTCCTCTCAACTTCCAGTGTTCTAGCAAAAATAATCCAACCTCTTCTTGTATGTAATACCCTCTAATTCTGGCAGCATTGTGATAAATTTCTTCTGCATCTTTTTGGGTCTTGCCATAAATATCCCCTTATCCAACTACTTGCTCGGATGAAACTCCATTTACCTTTTCTTCGCAATTTCTGAAAATCCTGCTATATACTTTGCTAGTTTTCCTCGGTCTCCACAACGCCAACAATCTTGGTGTTTTCTGCAAACTTACTAACTAACTAACCCATCTACCTTTACGTCCAAATCATTTATATACATGATAAACAGAGATCCCAGCACAGATCCCTACAGAACTGCACTGGTCAAAAACCTCCAGCCAGAACAAATGCCCTTCCACCACAACTCTGTCTTCTATGAATAAACCAGTTCGGAATCCATATGACCAAGTCATCGTGAATCCCATTCATCTTAATTTTTTGGAACAACCTACCATGGGAGAGTTTATCAAATGCCTTACTAAAATCCACATAGATGACATCCGCCACCCTACCCTCATTGATCACCTTCATCATCTTCTCAATAAATTAGATCACATTAGTAAGACATGACCTATCATGTACAAAGTCATGATGACTGTTCCTAATTAGCCCATTCCATTCCAAATTGGAGTAAATCCTATCCTGAAAAATCCTCTCCAACAGCCTCCCTCCCACTATCATGAGGCACAGCTGCATGCGGCAGTATAGCAGTTCTGTTGGAATGAATTATAGACTATAGCATAACCTTCACAATCCCGTTGTTCATGATTCTTGTGGATAATGTCATCTAGAAACATTGAAGTCCTACATTCTTGTTATTCAGTAATTTGAACCCATTAGTTCTAGATTCTAACACTTACAAATGTTTCAGTCTTCCAAAAATATCAGAAGCTTTTCTTGTTGTTGCAGCAGTGATTCTACAGTAACAAGATTCCTATGGTCTACTAAAACACAAAGTAATCGTCTTCTGGAAGGCCTAACTGGTTGAGATAGTTAAGGACATCTTTACTGAATGTTATGGATCCACAAACCATAATGAATGGTTTCCTTCTGCATGAGTTTACAAAGTTCTTCACCATATCGCAATTGATACGTCCAAGGTAAGTTTTTTCTCGGTAACTCCACAAAAGATGTGTCAGGTCTTGCTCCTGTAACATGTAAATAATATTTTATGTTACATATTTTTTGCTAAATGCAAATGAAGTTTGTGTTGATAACTGAAATGTCTTGCATGTTCTTGTTATCAAATAAACGGTATTAACGTATGAACAATGTGCTAGTGTTGGAGGATTCAAAGTGATTGGCGTAATGACAAAGGCTAGAAGTGAAAAGGAAATAAAAAGGTATCCAATAAGGAAAGACGAAGAGTAAAATGTTAAGCCGGAGGGAAGGGTAAAAGAGAATGGGGGTGGGAGATAAAAGGGAAATGTGGGATGCAGGGATGGGAGAAGAGTGACAGAAGATAAGTGACAACGAAGGGGGGGAGGAGCAGGATGGCCGGGTGGTGGGAGAAAAGTGTGCGCCCCGGGATGTGAGGAGGGGGAGAGGAGGGGAGGGGGGAGCAGGAGGGGAGGGGGAGGAGGGAGGGGAGAGGGGAGGAGGGGGAGGGGGGGGAGGGAGGGGGGAGGAAGGAGGGGAGGAGAGAGGAGGGGGAGGGGGGGGGTACTGATTAAAATTGCAGAATTCAACGTTCATACCATTGGGTTGTAAGCTAGCCAAGCGGCCAATACAAGATGCTATTTTTCCAGTTAGCATGTGGCCTCATTTTGGCAATAGAGGAAACCAAGGGCAGTAAAGTTGGAATGGGAATAGGAAGGGGAATTTAGATGGTTATCAACAAGGCCTTGGTGGACTGAGCGCAGGTGTTCGGTGAAATGCTCTCCTAGTCTATGCTTAGTGTCACTGATGTGAAGGAGGCCACATTGAGAGGGATGTTGGGACAGATGGTACATTTCCTGTGATTGCAAAGGAAGGTACCTGGGGAGGCAGCAGGTTGGATGGGTAGAGATGAGCTAACTAAGGATTTGAGGAGGGAGTGGGCTTTAAGGAAAGTCGAAAGAGGTGAGGACGGAAAGATGTAGGTAGTGGTGGGATCACGTTGAAGGTGGGAGAAATGTCAGAGAATTTTGTGTTGGATGTGGAGGCTGGTGAGGTGAAAGGCGAGGACCAGTGAAACTATTCTTGTTCCGTCTGAGGAGAGGGGGAGCAAGAACATAAATGTGGGACTGTGCAAACACAGGTGAAGGGTCCATATACAAGAGGAATGGGGAAAACCACATTTACTGAAGAAAGAGGACATCACAAATTTTCTAGAGTGGAAAGCCTCATCTTAGAAGCAGATGTGGTGGAGAAATTGAGAGTAAGGGATGGCATCCTTTCAAAAAGCAGGGTGGAAGGTGATGTAGCCATGGTAGATGTAGTCAGTGGGTTTGTAGATGCCAGTAAGCAAGTAAGGTTGTACAGTACTTTGTTTCATCTACATTAACCATCTGTTCAGGAGCTAAAGAGGTAAACATTATATCTTTTTGTATGTTGACCTTCATGAAACAGGCACTCATTGCCCCATTGAAAGTGCTATGTTAGTCGAGTCAAAAATGTTTTCACATCCTTAAATGTACAAGAATTAGACATAGTTTCTTTCTGCTCTCTTACTTCTTTTCTTTTCTTTTTTCAATACTTATATTTCTCTTCAGTGCTTGTAGTAGTTATGGGGAATAAAGTAGTGGTCACAGGGAATAAAGAAATGGCAGATGAATTGAATATTGTTTTTGTGTCAGTCTTCACAGCAGAATACATGGACAACGTGCCAGAAATTCAAAAGTGTCAGGGGGCAGAAATTGGTGGATTTACCATTACTAAGGAGAAGATGTTTGCGAAGCTGAAAGGTCTGAAGGTGGATATGTCACCTGGACAAAATTAACTACACCCCAGGGTTCTGAAAGAGGTAGCATTAGAGATAGTAGAGGCATTAGTAGTGATCTTTCAGGAATCATTAGAGTCAGGAGTTGTCCCAGAGGACTGGAAAATTGCAAAAGGTTCAAGAAGGGAAAATTATAGGCCAGTTAATCTGACTTCAGTGGTTGGTAAGATTTTGGAGTCTATTATCATGGATGAGGTTTCCGAGCACATGATAAAATAGGCTGAAGTCAGCATGATTTTGTCAAGGAGTGAGCTTTGCATGACAAATCTGTTGGAATTCTTTGAGGAAGTAAATAGCTGGATGGACAAAGGAGAGTAGGTGGATGTTGTTTACCTAGATGTTTAGAAGGTGATGCAGCGCTACATGCGAGGCAGCAAAACAAAATGAGAGCCCGTGGTATTAGAGAAAAGATACTAGGATAGACAGACAGTTGTCTAAATGGCAGAAGGCAAAGAGTGGGAACAAAGTTGGGTTTTTTTGGTTGGTTGCCAGATACTCTTCACATCGTATATCAATGATTTGGATGATGGCTTTGTGGCCAAATTTGCAGATGATATGAAGGTAGGTGGAGGGGCAGATAATGTACAGGAGGCAGTGTCTGCAGAAGGACTTGGACAGGTTAGGAGAGTTGTTAAAGAAGTGGCAGGCAGAATACAGCGTGGCAAAGTGTGCGGTTATGCACTTTGGTAGTAGGAATAAAAGCGTAGACTATTTTCTAAATGGTGAGAAGATTCAGAAATCAGAATGGCAAAGGGATTTGGGAGTGCTGATGCAGGATTCCCAAAAGGTTAACTTGCAAGTTGAATTGGTAGTACATCAAACAAATGCAATGTTAGCATTCATTTCAAATGGACTAGGATATAAAAGCAAGGATATAAACTGAGACTTTCTAAGGCACTGGTCAGGCCACATTTGGGAGTACCGTGAGCAGTTTTAGGCCCCATATAAGAGGAAGGACGTACTGCTGTTGGAGAGGGTCCAGGGGAGGTTTACGAGAACAATCGCTGGGATGATTGGGTTAATGCACTTGCTGGAGTGTGGAGAGATGAGTGGGTCCTCATTAAAACTTACCGAATAGCGACAGGCCTGGATAGAGTGGAAAGGAGATGAGAAGGAATCTCTTTACTCAGAGCATGATGAACTGTGAAATTCACTGCCATAGACGGCTGTGGAGGCCAAGTCTTTGGGTATTTTAAAAGCGGAGATTGATCAGTTCTAGATCAGTAAGGGTGTCAAAGGTTATGGGAAGAAGGCAGGAGAATGCGGTTGAATGGGAAAGATAGATCAGCCTTATTGAACGGCAGAATAGACTCGATGGACTGAATAGCCCGATTCTGTTCATACGACATGAAATTATGCTTGTATTGCTCACTTTTTCTCATTTCTTTTCACATTTCTCGTAATCCTTGTTTATTTTTGGTTCAGTTTCCCTCTCCTTTAGTACGCAAGTCGCTCTACTTCATCCTTTGATTTTCTGTTTCACTCTTTCCTGCCGTTTCTTTCACCAGTCAGTTTAACACACTGTCATTGTACCAATCTTCCTACCAATGTGTGATCTTACCTGGCTCAGAACAAACAACGTTTTTACATTCCAGTAAGCAGCTAGTTCCTGGAGTCGAGGTTTCATGTAGATATCTTGAAATGTCCTGAAGCAGCCAACCAGGGTAATAAAAGTTTCATCCTCCTCATTTGCCACAATATATTGGATCAGAGACACCATTGGAGCTATACCAGTTCCCGAGGCAAATAACAGCAGCTGTTCATACTAACAGATACCAACAAAGCAAATGGTGTTAACACATTGCAAACTTTGATCTTTATTTCAATAACCTCTAGAGGGTTGGTGAGATGCACTTTACCCAATACACTCCCTTTTTTGAATGTACGAATTTGAAAAAGCACTTCTACAGAACATGTTAATAGTTGTATTTTGTACTCAATCCATTTTTAATTAAAAAAAATATATTTTATTACTGAAAATCCTAACTAAATTAAGAATCTCGCACAGATTTTTTAGTTATTTCTTTAGGAGAAAAAGGACACAAGAAAATCTTGTGTAGGAAGGAACTGGCAATGTTGCTTTACACCGAAGATAGATACAAAATGCTGGAGTAACTCAGCGGGTCAGGTAGCATCTCTGGAGAGAAGGAATAGGTGACGTTTCGGGTCAAGACCCTTCTTAAATCTTCATGAGGACTGGTTCTTCCCCAATCTAATTAATCACGATAAACATTAGATTTATTTCTATCCAATTTCCAAGTTGAGTAACTTACTTGATTTGGTTTGTATGGACAGTTGCCAAAAGGGCCCCTCCAACAAACAGTATTTCCCTCCTTCCAGGTTTTCACAAACCGAGACATGAATCCATCTTCATAGATCTATTCGAGACAAAAATGAAATAAAATTGTTCCACATAACTTTTGTTTTTTGTAATGGCTTAAATTAATTCAGAGTCACAGAGTTGTACAGCGTGGAAAAAAGGTCCTTCAGCTCAACTTGTCCTTGCGAACCATGGGAAATTCTGCAACAGTTCCATTTGGCCCATAACATTCTAAACCTTTCCTATCAATATGCCTATCCAAATGTCTTTTGTAGGTCATAATTGTCCTTCTTACATCTCTCCCCTCTCATTTTAAGCCAATGACCATTAGTTTTATAATCCTCTGCTTTGGCAAAAATACGGTGTTCAATTTACCTATGTGTCCCTCTTGATTTACGGCCACCACTCAGCCTCTTGCACACCAAGGAAAGACGTCCCAGCCTATTTATCCTTTCACTATAACTCATGGCCACAAGTCCTGGTAACCTCCTTATGAATCTCTATTGCACCATATCCTACGTAATGTTATCCTACTTGCACTTGCGTGACCAGAACTGCGCAATGTTCCATGTCTGGTCTCACCACCAACTTGCACTGCACACCATGACGCCTCAACCTTTGTACTCAGTTACCTTCCCAATGGTGGTAAGTGAGACAAACACCCCCTTCACCGCCCCGTCCACCTGCATCGCTACTTTCAGCTATCCATGTACACCTGCATCTCTCTGTTTGATAACATTCTCCAAGGCTCCACCATTTACTGTGCAAATCCTTTCCTGGTTTGACATACCAAACTGCAACACCTCACGCTTGTTAAATTACATTGGCTTTTTCTTGGACTATCTTCTCAACTGATCAAGATGCTGTAGTAAACTTAGATATCCTTCTTCACTGTCCACTATACCATCAATTTTGGTGTCACCAATAAGTTTACTATCAAAGTAACCCATACTCTCATCCAAATCATGTCTGTAGATACCAAACAGTGGACATCAACAATTGGACCCAGCACCAATTCCTGTGGCACATAACTGGTCACAGGCCATCAATCAGAAAAACCTACCACAACTACCCTTTGACTAATTCCTCTACGCTAATTTTGAAGTTCAATTGTCTAGTTTACCTTGGATTCCATGCATTGTGATCTTCCAGGCTAGTCTACCAAGCAGGACCTTGTTAACCTTGCTGAAGTCCATATAACCAATGTCCTCAACAGTTCTATATTGGTGACTTCTTCAAAAAAAAATCAGATTCATGAGACACAATTTCCCCCACAGAAAACCCACATCATAAATTACTTTGGAGTACTATCCTATATTATACATTAAACATGTTACATACTGAAATAGGGCAATTGTATTGTGTGGTCCGTGTCAAAAGTGTGATATCTTGACACCAGCACAGTAGTGGCATATTACCTTTATCAGCACTTCAAAGTAACCTTCTGCATCCACAGGACTCACTGGAGTATATGCTCTCTGAACCTCCAGATCACTTACAATGCCCCTGCAAGTTAAACAGAGAGCTTTGTGTCGGCTAAATCACGATGCATCCCATTAAATAATCTCACTCATTCTATAAACTCCCCAGTCGTAAGCTTAGTCAGCTGCATGGCCATGCCATTTTCTTGCTGCTTCACACCCCCCCCCCCCACCTCCTTATTTCTGTTTGATTCTATTTTCATTACTTCTACTATAACAGTGCTGACAGTGAACACTTAGTGATCAACAGCACTTGCTTGAAGAGTCCAATGACATTCTCAAAACTTTGCAAATCAATGAATGTGGACCAATTTAGCTGCAAACTCCTACTGCTTTGAACACTTTAGCTTATCATTTTATTCTTTTTTTTAATGTAAACCAGAATATGCAGCCATTTTCGCAAGAACAAATTTATGATTTTTTTTGTTTAATTAAATCTGCGAGTGACCTTAGACGAAGAGGATGACAAATAGTCTGCTTTTGAAAAGACCATCAATTAATTGTTCAGTGAGCCACCCTTAAGAATTTCATTTCAACAATATAACATTATATTTCCAAAATAGCAGCTCTGGTTACAGCTGTACCTCCCTCAATTGGTAACTCTTTTGTACGAAGTAGTTTTCAGTTCACAGAGCTGATGTGAATAACTAACATCTTGGATATTTATAAACTCACTGATCTTTTACCTTGCCACAATGTGCTGTCCTACAGTCAATCCGAGACGGCAACCACTAGGCAGCTGGAATCTGTAGAGATAAGCGTCAGCTGCCTGCTGTTCAACACACACTATCTCAAAAGCACTCCATTTCTCAGGTACAATTAACTGCGAGTCATTCTGGTTTGACTGAAACAAGATAGGAAATAGGATAGTTGCTAATTAATAGTACTAATGTAATTTCATTTCTATTCATTTGAGCAACTCTATGCTAACACAAGGACAATTGATAGACACAAAATGCTTGAGTAACTCAGCAGGACAGGCAGCATCTCTGGAGAGAAGGAATGGGTGACTTTTCAGGTTGAGACTAGTCTTCAGACTACGACTCCAAGTCGATTGACTCCATCCTATCCCCCTGTGTTATAGCAAGTAATTTGAGACTAAATATAAGCTGTAAGCTAGCCCAGGAACCAATTTAATATCTTCTTATATTTTTTACTTAATTCAGCCTTATCACCTGGACCAATCCCTCCCCGATCTATGTCCAACACCTCACAGGCCCAGCTCTTCAATAACTTCTGTTTTCCAGGACCTCATTCCCTCATCTTTTATATGGACATTCATCACTCTACTCCATCCCCCACCAGGAAGGCCTTAAAGTCCTTCTTCCTCGGCTGCAGAATCAGACTTCATCCGACATTTTCACCACCTCCAACGGGATCCCACCAATCTGCATCTGTTTCCGCAGAGACCATTCCCTCTGCGACTCTCTGGTTAACTCATCCCTTCCCACCTAAACCAACCCCTCCCCAGGTACTTTCCCCTGCAACCACAGGAGATGCAACACGTGTTCCTATTCTTCCTCCCTCGACTCCATCCAGGAATCTCTTTCATGTGATGCAGACGTTCATCTACTGTGTCTGTTGTTCCAGGTCTGGACTATATTGGCGAGACCAAGCACAGACTGGGCGATCGTTTCACTGAGCACCTTTGCTCAGTCTACCCAGGCCTATGCGGTCTCCCTGTTGCTAAACACTTTAACTCCCCTTCCCATTCAGATCTTTCTGGCCTGGGCCTCCTCCACTATCAGAGCGAGGCCAAACACAAATTGGAGGAACAGCACCTCGTATTTTGCCTGGGCAGGTTACAACCCAAAGGTGAATATTTCTCTAACTATTTCTCTAACTTCGTAAACTTTGCTTTCCCTCTCTCTCCATCCCGTCTCCACCCCAGTTCCCTGACTAGTTCCTGTCCTCCTGATTAATTTTACTGTTTGTAAGGGTCGTTGCCACCTTCCCCTTAGCCAACAATAAACAAATCTAATTTCCCTGATCATCGTTTGCTTTGATCTGTCCTTTTCACACCTTACAAGCTCTGTGTACCCTTTCGTATCTCTAGTTTTTTTTTTTCCCCTGGCTCAGTCTGAAGAAGGGTATCGACCCGAAAACGCCACCCATTCCTTCTCTCCAGAGATGCTGCCTGTCTCGATGAGATACTCCAGCATTTTTTGTCCATCTTTGGTATAAACCGCATCTGCTTCCTAAACAAGGCCAACTGAGATGTAAACGCCCACAACTTTCATTTGAATTGGCATCAAGACAGATTGCAGACTATGCAATGTTTAGATTTCATGTTTTGGCATGCACAAATCATTCCTCTTCAAATTATCTACTTTCCTTTACAGTTAATACACAGTTTTTGTTGAAAACTGCCATCTTTTATTGATATATGAGTTTTGAAGTCATCATAATATTTATTTATAAACAAATGATCCTGGAATTACAACTGACAGTTTCATCTCTGACCATAACAGTTTCATCCCCTTCATCTGTCCTCTGGTCCGCGATTCACCTACTTTGGGTAAGAGACTAAGTGCATTGAAATCTGTATTTCTAATGCATTTTAGATTTCTCGAAGGTCTTACTTTTAAAAAAGTAACGTTTCCACAAACAATACCCCTTTTATTAATGTCATGGTTTGATGAATCTAAATTCAAATCAAAATGAAATATATGTCAAAAGGAGAACGCATACTTTCAAAATACTCGGATTCCCCCAGTAAAGTTTTTATTTGTAAAATTTTCTATACCGTGGAAGGCACTGTCGTCGATCCGGGGTGGGGAAGAGATGGGGAATATATCCCCCTACTTTTTGAGGTGTGGGATGGCCTGTCTTATTATCCCCCAGTTTTTGGAGGCCGAGCAATAACAAAAATAATAATCACCTGCTTCTATCTCTCATGTAGGCCCTACATTATCTTGAAAATACTGCAAACAAAAAACATTGAAATCATACCTACCATGTACTAAAACATGATTTTAATACATCAAATTTCAAAAATATCATGATCACGATCAAGCATCCCGGCTGAATTTCAGCTAACCCGGACTGGGAATTTGGAGGCCAATGGAAGATTTTATCCTGTTGTCTTGCACAAGATGAGTTAATTCGATAATTTTCCGAGAGTTTCTGGTTTGTATCTTTAGGTACCATGACATGTGTGTTTACTCATTTGTTCTTTAGAAAGGAGAAACTTTATATTCCCCTTTTATCGCAAATATTTCTGACTTACCCCATAACTCTGCAAGGGATTCCAATTGACATTTACCTCATTATTCTTGCTCAAAAGAGTTTTATCCCCATTTGCTTTTGCCCGCTTCCATTGCCCGAGTTCCCTCTCATAGATATCAAATACACAGGGCTGACAACCACTACCACAACACTGGCTGGGCAGAGGTTCACGTGGTTGAAGAGAAATCCATTCATCATCATTTTCAGCCATCACCTGCAAAATTAAACAGAAATTAATTGAAAATGGCAATGTTGAACATTATATCAACTCTATAGCACTAAAACCTTTTCCTACATTGTTAATCTGATTGATTTATATTTTGATTGATATTTTTAAACAGCAATGTTCTTGAGATGTAGTATTTTTCATATTTAGTTTATAGCAAACGTCAATTTTTCATTGTCTGTCAAGTCTGAAGAAGGGTCCCAATCCAAAACATCACCTGTCCATTTTCTCCAGAGATGTTGCCGGACTCACTGAGTAGCATTTTGTGTCTATCTTTGGTATAAAGCAACATCTGCAGTTCCATATATTTTTATCTAACTATTTTTCACTATTAAATATAGTTATGCAAGTGATCAAATAGCAAAAGATAGAATTAGAAATGAGCCATTATTTGAGAATGTACATTTCCAAAAAATACAATTGTAGTTTTATTATTTTTTTCTTAAAACCAAACTTAAATGTTGATACAGACACAAATTATGTAAAATGTCTTTGTAAGATTTCAAATTACTAATATCATTCAAATGCCCAGAACAGAAAAAGATCCAAATCACCTCATCAATTTGATATTATAAAACTGCTCAATGTGCGATTTACAGTTTACATATTTTTCTAAGGGTGTTACTATGATTCTTTACTGGCCTCGTCCATTACTGTGTCTCAGTAGATTAACAAATCAAAATTTGAAAATTCTGGAATTAAAACTAATCTCATTCACAGCATGAAACCTCTGGATTATTATAAAAACCCATCTGGTTCACTAAAATTTTTCAGGGGCAACAAGCTTTGTTTGTTCGCTCTTGTGTCAGACGATGTCGCTCGCTGTTGGCTTCTGTCGTCGTCCAACATGTTGACAAAAAGCTGATCTGACATATATATGACTCCAGGTCCACCAAAATGGTTGACTCTTCACTGCCCCGTCAGTTCAGCGGCAGTTAAGGATGGACAATAAATGGCAGCATTTCGAATGATGGATATACCTTGTTAATGAATTAAAGTATTAGACATAAATCCAAAACATTAAGGGCCTGTCTGCCTTAGGCGATATTTGCGTCATTTACGCAACATCATTTATGCGTCATGACGCGGCACGACGCTCAACTTATTTTGCAGAAAAATGCCTTTTCAATAATTGCAGCTGGATCACTGCTATCATCACTTAAACTTTTGGAGCACCGCACTTCTTGATACCAGCGTTTTAATTCCATATTTAAAAATATGAAATTTTAAAATGCAGATGGGAACAAGAGATCAAAAATGAATCTCTGCGATAGAATGGAAGACAAGAGATTAAATGACAGCAGGGATAATGGTATAATGTGGATAGTGACGGTAATTCAATAAATAAGAAAACATACAATACAATACAATTTATTTGTCATTTGAACCCCATTGAGGTTCAAACGAAATGTTGTTTCTGCAGTCATACAATACACACAAGAAAGAACCAAGACACAACACAATTTACACAAACATCCATCACAGTGCATCTCTTCCTCGCTGTGATGGAAGGCAAAGACTTATCTCTCCCCTGCACTTCCCATTACCCTCCCGATGTCAGAGTCAAAGTCAAAGCCCCCGGCGGGCGATGGCAATTGTCCCGCAGCCATTAACGCCGCGCCGGGTGATGCAAGGCCACGCTCCGGGTCTTGTTGTTGGAGCCCCCGGCGGGCGCTAGCAAAGTCCCACAGCCATTCCAAGCCACGCCGGGCGATGATGTAAGGCCCCGCTCCAGGTACTCTTCAACCCCGCAACTCGGGCGGGTGAAGTCGCCGTTGCGGAAGCCCCGAAAAGCAGTCTCCCAGCACGGACCCGCAGGCTCCCAATGTCACTGTCCACCAGACCTGCGGTAAGCCTCCGAATCCCCGGGGTCGGGTCGCAGCAGCGCGCCACCACCGCTCCTCCCGCTCCGAACTAGGTCAGATCCGCGATGGTGAGTAGGTCCGCAGGCTCCGCGACTGGAGCCCCAGGTCGTTCCTGCTGGAGGCCGCTCCACGGTGCTAGGCCCCAACAACAACGGAGACACGACAGAGAAAAGGTCGGGTTCTCTGTGCAGGGGATAGATTTTAAAAGTTTCCCCCACCCCCTGCACCCCCGCCCCCCACACACATACACAAAAAAAATAAATAAAAACTACATTCAAATGAGACAAAAAACAACAAAAAGACAGACGGACTGCAGAGGCCGACAGATGAGTTGTAGATGGGAAGTTAGAACTACAATCTGAAATTAGGTACATTAGAAAATAAAGCAAATTCTGGAAAACTTAAATGAAAATGCTTATTACAAAACAGGGAACACTACGGGAACAGGCTCTTCCATCCACAATGCTGTACTGAACATCACGGCAAGGCTGAATCTTAGCTGCCTACACACAATGCATATCCTTCCAATTTCTGCACAATCATGTGCCTCTTCAAAGGTTTCTTAAATGCCACTATTGTATATGCCTCAACCACGGTGGCACAGCGGTAGAGTTGCTGCCTTACAGCACTTGCAGTGCCGGAGACCCGGGTTCGATCCTGACTACCAGCGCTGTCTGTAAGGAGTTTGTACGTTTTCCCCGTGACCCGTGTGGGTTTTCCCCAAGATTCCAAAGACATGCAGGTTTGTAGGTTAATTGGCTTGGTATAAATGTAAATAGTCTCGAGTGTGTTAGATTGTGTTAATGTGCGGGGATTGCTGGTTGGTGTGGACCTGGTTGGCCAAAGGGCCTGTTTCCAGGCTGTATCTCTGGACTAAACTAAAAATAAACTAGCAATGCAGCAAGTTCCAGGCACACTACACTTTGTATTAAAAAAAAAACTTGACACACACATCTCATTTAAATTTTGTCCCTCACATTTTAAAGCTATGCCTTCAAGCATTTTATTTACTATCCTGGAAAAAAATTGTCTATATTGTCTATGCCTCTCAATTTTATACTTCTATCAAGTCTCACCACAATCTCCGGCATTCAAGAGAAAATAATCCAATCTGTCCTTGTAGCTAATAACCCATAATGCAGACATCATTCTGGTAAACCTCCTCCGCACCTCCAAAGCCTCCTCAACCCTCTTACAATGGGGTGGCACAGTGGCGCAGCATTAGAGCTACTGACCTACAGAGCCAGAGACCCATGTTCGAACCTGACAACAGTTGATGTGTGTACAGAGATTGTATGTTCTCCCTGTGACCTATGGTTTTTTTTTTGATTCTCCGATTTCCTCCCACATTCCAAAGACGTACATGTTTGTAGGTTAGTTGGTAGGGATGTTACAAAATTTTGAGATGTTAAAAATCAAGCCTGTATTTTATCCCATCAAATAAAGCATAAAAAGAACTTTAATTTGATACCTAATTCACTTTCATATCTTCAGTATTAAAAGGTTATGGTCATTTTCATACTCGGAAATTAGCATCTTGTTCCCTAATGCTTTTCCATTAACTTAACACAAAAGCTGTGATTGAAGACAGTCAATTGACATAAAAGCCCATAACATTCTTCAAAATTAAGAGAACTGAATGAAATTTTCAGTTATTATTGACTGAAGCATTCTGAAACAAATGATACATCTTACTTGGATTACCTAAAATTAAAGTATACCATTGGCTAATTAAGTAGCTAATTACAAAATAGTAATAAACACCCAGACTGCCTTGAAAATTCAAAAATGTGATATTCTCAAGATCAGAATTTTAATATTATTGTATTATATGCTGTAAGTGCATACCAGACAGGTAAAGAAATTACAATTACTAGCAAAAGACCAAGACTTCATGGAGAAGATCAGCTGCTAGCTGGTACATTGGCATATCATAATCAGTAGCATCATCATAATCCTCAGACTGCAAACAATAAGCAACTCTGTACACCGTGTTTTTCCTCAACTTTTCAATTTTGGCATTGTAAACTACAAGTTTTTGCTCTTCAAAACACGCTGACATGCTTTTCTGCCCACTACTTTCCCATTCAAACCAATTTTTTCCAAACGAGGTATACAAGTACAAGATGTGTCCATTTTTATGATCCCTCTTAGACTCGGGTATGACAGAGAAATTAACTTCAAGGTGAGCTCTAGCTATGCCAAGCTGGGCATTTGGATTGACAATTTTGCATTTCTTCTTCGGAGGCACCTGAAAAATGTAAAGAAAAAAACCACCGAACAGCATTAAGTAGAAACAAGTTTTTATTTGCAGTTTTAGAAAAAAAAAGTAGACATGATTTTGTTCAACAAAATGCTTAACACATGTTAAACGTTAAAACAAATAGTAAAAACCCAACAAAAAATTCAGTGTCATCAACTCAATTAAATTAATCTAAATTAAATTACCAGATCTAAGCACCTATCTCATTCTTTAGAAAAGGCTAAAAATACATTTTTAAATAGCCAAATTATCCAAATAACAAACTGATCCTATTCGCACAAGAATTCACAATATAACATGATTTAAAAATCTCACTTTGTCATTTCTATGCCAAATCGAAGGAATTGAATGTTTAATTCCCATAAATTTGGTTTATAACACTGCAGCAGGCAAGGGCCGCTTTACACAGATATGTGTTCAAAATCCACAAACTTCCACTCTCAAGATAATCAAAATCATTACTTTTTGCACAATCATGTCATAAGAACATCTAAATTATCTCTATTCTGTGTAATTGTCTAGCCATGGTCAATATTTTCATACTAAATATCTGACTAAAAACTATGTACTGGAACTTTTTAGTCAGTTATTTAGTATGAAAATATTGATCATGGCTAGACAATAACACAAAATATATAGATAATTTAGATGTTCTTATGACATGATTATGCAAAAAATAATGAATTTGATTATTTTGAGAGTGGATGTTTGTGGATTATAATACAGAGATCGGATTGTGGCTGCTGCCATGATTTTGCTCACACTCACAGCCGGCAGGCAAGACACGGCCGATATCGGGACCTAAATAACATATTTCGCATCATCAGATTAAAATGAAATTACACCAGATAAGCTGTCAAATAAACGTCCTACAGTACATACCTTTTGATTTGTCCTGAACTTGTGATCCGTGATTTTGAAGGTGTTGAGGTTGGGCCCGACTTTCATCCAGCAATTCAATAGTCAAGCAACGTTTAAAAAAAAAACGCGAACGAGATGACAGAACAAAATTTCCTCATAAGCTTGTCGTACGAGGAAATCCCTCCCTGACAACCAATAAAAACCTGCGTTTTGCTAACCCCCCTGCGGCACAGCTTGTCGGCACAGACTGGGTGGGCCGAAGGCCCTGTTTCCAAGTTATATCTCAAAACTAAACGCTGCACACAATATTGCAAATGCAGCTTAAGCCGTCCTCTAAAGCTGCATCATGACTTCCAGACTCTTGAATTCAATGCTTACCATGTCCCTTCACTACCATTCTATCTACTTGTTTTGCCACTTTCATGTAGTTATAGACTTGGACCCCATAATCTCTCTGTACATTAATGCTGTTAATTGTACATTTATTGTACATTTTCCCCTTGCATTTGACCTTCCAAAGTGCAACACTTTCACACCTGCTCAGATTAAACTGCCATTTCTCCACCTATTTCTGTAGCTGATCTATATCTGGCTGTATACTCCTCCTCACAAGCCTTCCTCACAGACTGCAATCCTCACAAACTGCAATCCGTGCAATCTTGGTGCCATCTGCAAACTTACCAACATTCCCATCTATGTTTTTTGTTCCATCATATAGAATATATATATATATATATATATATATCAAACAGCAGATTTCCGTGGGTCAGATAGCACCTGTGGAAACAGAGGGATGATCAAAGTTTTGCGTTGAGGGAAAATGGGAGTTTGAAAAAAAATTCAAATATCAAGCAGGTGGTGTAAAATCAGTGGCTTGAGAAACAGCGTTCTCAAGATGGGGAAATCCCAATAAAATGTGGTGACTTAAATTGTCCATCATTGCACAAATGTTTTGCTGCCTTCGGAGAGAGAATAATAAACGTTTGTTGATCATTGTTTCTTTGTATGGGGTGCAGCTGGGAGATGAATGAAGGAAGTAGAAAGAATACAAAATACAATGCTGGAATTGTGATGTAGAATACAGTTACTGGAAGTCTGACATAAAAGAGAATGCTGGAAAAACTCATGTTCTCAGAAATAAGACCAAGAGTGAAATACTCCACCATTCATCAAGATCTTGGCTGATCTTCTACCTCAGCACATTTTTCCAGCACTATCTCCTTTGATTCCCATAATGCCTGGTAATCAATCGATCTCTGTTCTGAACAAATGTGACAGGGTCTCCAAAGCCATCTAGTGTGGAAAACGCTCAAGGTTTACCAGTCTGAGCAAAAAAAAATCTCATCTTAGTCCTGAATGGCCTACCTATTCTCAAACCTGTGCCCCTGTTCTAGACTCCTCAATCAGAAGAATAATCGTCTCTGCATCTAAGCTGTCAAGCCCTCAAAAATGTTTAACATTTCAATTAAATCTTCACCCATTCTTCTAAACTCCAAAGAACGCAGTTCCAGTTTACTCAATCTTCTTCCCCTACAACAAACCTGCCATCCCTGGAACAGTACAATAAACTTGTGCTGCAATCCCTCTGCAGCAAGTATTTTTTTTAAATTCAGAATATAAAAATGACATACAAGACCCAGTCTCACCAAGGCTCTACACGATTGCATAAGACTTCCTTACTCCTGTAATCAACCCGTTTTACTAAAACATAAAGTGCTGGAGTAACAGTGGGTCAGGCAGCATATATGGAGGACATGTTTCAGGCCATGACGCCAGTTCAAGTATTCAGCGGTACTTTATTGTTACATGTACCTAGAAAGTGAAATTCGTTGTTTTGCATACAATTCAGTGAAGTCATAAGCACAATTATAAACAAATATACAAGTACGATGATTGTAGTGTAATAGTAAGTAGTGTAAGACGTGTGGCGTAATGAAGATTGTAGTGTAAGAAGTGACTGACGAAGAGTATTCCAATTGAAACGTTAACGCTTTCTCTCCACAAACTTTGCCCGACTAGTGTTTCCAACAATTTTAGTTTATGTTTCACAAAGAATCGTTTAATGGCGGTGGAGAGCGAACATATATGAGACTTTACAAAGACAGGTTCACCCCCCTCAGATAATTGGAGTAGGTGCCCAATTCAGTGCGTAAATCGGTCTCACTATCGCAGAGTATTGTCAAGAGGCACTCACAACCTATCTTTGCTCACAACGAGATGCTGCTGCCTGTCCCGCTGAGTTAGTCCAGCATGTTTTCGGTGTAAACCAGCATCTGCAGCTCCTTCCTACTACACTCACGTTTGCTGATTTTATCTGACATAATGATACTGCTTGCAACAGTAAAATGGAGGTGGGTAAAGACGGTGTCCACAGATATCAACTGAATGCAGAATCAATCCACCATCCCCACATTTAACCGGAATCTATCGCTTTAAACCCCGTCCCCTATAATTTTAGAGATGGATCATCAGTAGGAATCTGTATGGTTGATGCTGATGCCAGTCAGATGTCGCTGGACAGGCCGGGTCAAAGTTTAACACCCACTATGCTTTTCGAAGCCCGGTTGCCAGAGTAACAGGACGAGGCCTATTTTTTCTCTCTCTCTCTCAGAAGTCCTGGATTAATTTACCGCGATGTGGAGCCGGGCTTCGCGCGTTGCAGTGGCGGACCTGGTGCCTGCGTACTCTGACTGCCGCGTCCTCCATGTCACCGCTGGCCGGTTGGTTCGGGCCCAGCGGCCGAAGGAGAGGCCGGAGGCCGTGGAGATCCCCGGGCTGGAGCCCATCACCTTCAGGGACAGGATGCACTTCGTGCCGGGCTTGGCTGAGCCCAAACATCCCGCCTGGGAACGCGAGTGGGTGGATCCCCTTCACCGGCGGGGCCCCAAGTACGAGGAGATGCCGCTGTACAAGGAGAGACCATGCTACACCTTCCACCAGAGAACCAAACTGCTGGAGGGTAAGCGCCGCGCTGCTCGGGGGCATCATAATGTAGTAAAACGAGCAGGAATCGGCTGTTTGTCCTCTTGTGCCTCATTCGTTATATCTTACTGGCTAATCTGTAATAATTCAACCGATGAAGATATATGGCACAACTTCCTACCTATACCCTCGCAAAACACACTCAGATATGATCTATTTAATTTTCCTTATTTGACAATGTTATTCACTAACTAACGAAGGGTTCGGCCCCGAAACGTTTGCTATCTCCTTCACTCCATAGAATGCTGCTGCACCCGTGAGTTTCTCCAGCTTTTTGTTACTTCAAATTTGTCACGAGCTAATCTGGTCACAGTTTCCTTTCGTAATAATCCTTATCAACACATCCCTGATCCCATCTATTCTGCTATGTATAAAGTCATCAAAAAGAGATTACTTCGTTGTGTCGATCAGTAGAGACATTTTATATAATGCGCTATTTTTATTTATTTCCTATAGTACACGATGTGACCTCCACTCAAGCATTAAGGGATCAAATGGACGCACAGCCAGAAGCTTGTGTTTAAATGTGAAGAGTGACACACAAATGTCGGAGACACCCATGGGGGACAGGCCGC